>NW_005187852.1:131224-135469 GCF_000239375.1 Pundamilia nyererei
CATAAGGTCATTTCAAGCTACACAGGTAAAACTGGTATGCTACTAGCTTAGCTGGGCATAAAAGTCTAAAATCTGATGCTAACAGACATTTGGTTTGCTTTTGGTTGTAGAAGGAGTAAAGCTGCACGCTATTTAGTTTAAAGTTTAAAGATTTGGATGTGGGGTTTTTGTTTAGAAATGAGCCATGCTTATTGTTTTGCTCCTCTTCCAGGTTTTATGCTAGGCTAGGCTAACCACTTAGTGGCTACAGATGCAATTCATTTACATATTCTCTGATTTGGTGACATTTATAGTTTTATCATTTTATCATTATTATTATTAGAACAGGTTACTCTAATTGAAATCAAAAGGAACACAAATTACTATTGGATGTCTATTTAGGCACTGAACCCCTAAAGAAGAGACATTTTCTAGGCGAAGCGTAAGAAAGTTAGATGGAGAGGAATATCAAGGACAAGGGTTTCTTTTTTTCTTTTAGAGCATCGGTCAAATTAAAATGCTGAATGAAACCAGCTTGATTCTCTCTACAGCATTTCTATCAAGCCCTGACCCTGACTCCCAGGAATGCTGTACCATTTATGGACATTTCTCCAAATCAGCCATGAAACTTGTTTTGTATAATTGCTGGCGAAGGGATATGTACAAAGTAGAAACCTCAAAAAGTTTGTACACAGTGTGCCACATTCACTTTCCCATTTAAGGGCATTTTCACAGTGCTTTAGGCATGTTAACCCTACACCTCTCATCACATCAGGGGATTCACTGGAGCCTTGATAGGAGAGCTCATAGGACAGAAGTTTGTAGAAATGTATATACAGCAGCTGCAAAATCATATTCTTATTAAAAGGCAGCTTTAACTACATTTAATTGTCTGTTCTGAATTATTTTAGATTGAAAGCGCCAATGTGAGACGGATTTATTGAGAGATGGTAACCTAAGCCACTAAAACACGATCATCTGGGCAGTAGAAAATGCAGACATGCTTCATTATTACAGCTTTTTTAATGCAAGCGAGAAAGCACACTGTAAGATATCACACAGACCTAGAGACTGGTTGGTAACTCACTGCAACCATTGGTATCTATGGAAAAATATGTAATGCTTAAATGGTGATTACATATTTTTGGCAGTTTTGTTATTTTAGGCTGCTACACTAAAAACCTCCCTATGATTGCTTTGGTTGCTAGCAGATTGCAGCAGTCATCTGGAGTTTGCATGCAAGACACTGACTTTGCAGAGTACTAGTGAAAATGAGTAAATGAGACTAAAAACAGAAATGGTAAACCTTCACCTTAAAAGTAAAAGTTGTTAGGCTGTAACCCACACTATTTAAAAAGTCACAGCTTTTACTTTGAAGGTGAATGGTCTCCGTTTCTGGATTGTGCCTCACTTTTTCACAAGCTTTACAGTTTCACTACTGCATGCAATCGAGATCCAATATTTTTATCTTTTAGTTTTTTTAGATTGTGTCCTATCAATTAAAGTTAAATCCTTGACCCTGACTTTTTGAAGGAAGCGAGTGGAAGGCAAAGGTAAAGACCTTCCATTCTGAAATCATATAATATGAACATCATTACTCAGCACCTTAAACTGTCTCCACCCATGTATTCAGGTTATAACAGTACCTACACCTTGCACCCTGCAGCCAAGTAACTTAGTCACCAGTGATGTTTAACTGACTAAAGCTGCTGGTGTTGGTTAGCCAGAAGGATAAAAGTGAAATCCAAAGTGACTGAAGTATTCATGTGGTGTTGCTGCAAGCTCTCCAGGTGTTTGTTTGGGGGTCAGTGAGTTGGATTTCCCCCCTTTTGATACACTTGTCTTACTTATCCCTCGTCACATCGCCCCCTTTGGACAAAATAGGAATTTATACTGTCAGCTGGTCATTTTGGTAAACAGCGAAGCTGGCAGAGATTCAGTGTTTTGCCTGATAACGTTCAACACAAACCCCTTTTTCCTTTCTGGTGCTCACACGAATGGTGAAGGATGATGAATCTGAGTGTATTTTTTTCCTAATGTAGCTTTTGTGGTTCAGTGTGTCTGACTGCACAGTAGCCAGACTGCGGTGACTGTGAAATACCTGCTTTCATTCATGTGGATAAAAGTGTTTGCACAGTCAGTCATCTTCAATCAGCAAAAGCCAGACTACATGGGAAGTATACACAGCTGATGGACGAACTGGCTAAATGAGTCAGCAGAGGGAATTTTTGTCTGCGGGCTTCGCCGTCTCGTACATCCCAAATTTGAACTGATTAAATAGTTTCAAAGGCAAAGAAAGAATCCTTAATGATAGCTTGGGACGTGCCTGGTGGGATAGGTGGACTTCAGTCACAACTAAAAGTTAATCAGACTTGTGGTTGCCTTTGTTTTGCCAACAAGACTTGACTCACTCAAGAATGAAATAAAGTGAGATCAGAGGAAATTAAAGGATAGATGGAGCAGTTGGAAGACGGAGGAGAAACATTAGATATGTTTTATAAGAATTTCTGAAGAATTAGGTGAAGGAGGTTCTATTTGATGCTGCTTTAAAGTCTGCTTTTGGAATTATGCTTCTCAAATTTAATAGACCGATATAAGAGGGGAACCAATCCTCCAGCTAGACGAGACATCTAGACACTGCCTCAAGTAATTTACAATGTGTACAACATGAAACTCAAAGTTATGAAATCCACCACCCCCTCTGGCACTTCGACATTACATAAAAAACAACAATACTTTTGATTTCGGCAACTTAGCCTCACCAAAGATGGTCTGAAAAGAATAAGTTGGCAAAGAATGAGTTATGAACATGAAACATGGCATCTTGAAGTTTCAACATTAGCATTTTGGCCTCCATCATGTTGGTTTTACTGAGCCAGAAATGACTATATTTGGTAGAGAGTGTGAAGTTTGAAGTCAGCAGGTGAGAGCTCGGTTATACACAGACAGGGATAGCTGAAGCAATTGCAAGCATTTTGCTGAAGCGCCCTCTTTGTGGTCGATTTCACCTAATGATGATCAGAAACCTCTAGCAACCACTTGCCAGCTGGTTGGGGAATACATATTTACCTCTGGTAACTCTACATTACCAAGGCAGCGAGGAAACAGACTGATAAAAATCCTAGAAAAGCAATTATTAATCGTCAGAAGGCACTAAATGGATAAACATGGCAGAGAGGAGTTCAGTGATGGTTTGTTGCTTTTCTGTTCTGGAGGTTATCACAAATTGTTTAGAAAATACAGACAGTAGCTACCTAGTAGTAGTGACGTATGGCCTACTTTGATGGATAAAAGAGAGGCAGAGCATGTTCTGTGGCTCAGTGCCAGAGCCGTGTTTACTTGCAGCCTAGAATTCAACAGTACACACACACACAAAGAGAGAGAGATTAGTGTAAGTATAGATCCATGTTCATTACATGAATACACACCCTGAAATACATCAGTCCATGCAGCGATACATACCTGCTAGCTGTCGTGCTTTTGATTACACACTCATAAAAACACACTGATGAGAAATGAGGGCCTGAATTACAACCAGCCATCTATTCACACCTCCCTGACAAGAAGGGGGGGTAGAACTCACATATCTCTCCAAACATCCGCTGCTAAAAATAGGTCCATTTGTCAGCGTTTTATAGATAGTGGGAAAATACAGTGAGGTGATTTTAATGCAGTCATATCAACCTGCTAAATCTAAAGCTAAATCTACAAGGTTATCATCATATAATTCCAAAAATCAATGTCAGATTTGCAGAAGTACATGAAATTATAAATGAACTAATGTTTATTGAACATAAAATACATGCTTTGGTCATTTTGGTGTCATCTTAGTTTCATCTGCTGCTCTCTTAGGTGCAATTTTGTTGAGTTGTATTAAACAGTTCAACAAGATGTTAACCCTCTTAGGCTCAAATTAAGTTTTTGTTGCTAATGCACAAAAGAATACCTGCAGTGGTACTTCTGAGTAAAAAAACCTCATAAAATATGTATGTGGGGTAATCAGGTTGTTAGCTTTTAACTGTTGCAAATCTGCAACGCCTACCTTGAGAGGGTTAAGCTGCCCTGTGGGCCAAAAATGCCACTATGAAGCGACTGTGGTGGACATGAGGATCATCCTAAGTGATCTGTCCAAGACCTTCATCCTGTCACAGCCTCTGCCTTATAAAGACACATACTCACACCTTTCTTTCTTTCTTTCTTTCTTTCTTTCTTTCTTTCTTTCTTTCTTTCTTTCTTTCTTTCTTTCTTTCTTTCTTTCTTTCTTTC
>NW_005187852.1:135489-137291 GCF_000239375.1 Pundamilia nyererei
CTTTGCTGGCATGTATTCTTTTACAATCCATAGGGACCAACTGATCGGTTTACACACGTTGTTTAGTTGCAACCCTAAACTATACAGATGAAGCCCTTTCTGTGTCTGTGTGTGTGTGTTCATTTTACACACAGTAGAGCTGTGTGACAAGTTTCGCTGCCCCTTTGCGGCACATTTGGTGTACATCTCAGATTTCTAACATATATGAGCTGTAATTGCTGTGCTATTGTGATGTACAGACAACACACACACATGCACATGCTCTCATACTTAGTCCCTCCCCTGCTCGGTTTTGCTCCGAGGTGAAAAGCAAAAGATCCCACCGGTGAAACCAGACCTTGTTCAGGAGTACTTTTGCCTGTCCCCCACCTTCAGTGGGGGTTCCACCTTTCTCTGTAGATTATTTTCACCCCACTGGTCTCACCTGCCCGCCAATAAGAGTCGGGTTTATCACCAGCTGCTTGCATGTTTGCCTGCTGGAAGCCATTACAACATTAACGCTCTCTCCTCCATTGTTTATCGTCATTATCTACCCTCTCCATTCGCTTCGCCTCCTCCAGGCATGGAGTGTTTAGTGTACTTCAAAGTGGGTGATTATCAGTTTTTTTCTAGGTGGGGGATTCTTTTGCAGAGTCAGTGAGAACGTGTACAGATGCATGTTTGGGTATGTTAGATTTAAAAGTTGTTTGTTTAACGTAGACCAGGTAGTTTAAAAAAATGTTGCAAAAGTCTACATTAAACAGTGCAGCTTTGGGAACAGTTCCCAGTCTCAAGCCCTAAAAGTGGCACCCCCCACCACCCAGAAAAAAAAGGAGCGTTACGATTAAAGACATCGCCTTTTAAGATTACATCAAAGTAGCTCAGGAATTTTGGGTGTGTATAAGACAGTGAGCCAGTTTTGTGGGACCGATGAGGCAGGTAGACAAAGCAGTCTACCTGCCTCCATGTGGGATGAATGCTTGTGTATGCTAAGCTAATGTTTACTGCAATGATGTGAGGATCGATTTAACCGCATTTGTCTGTGACACACTCCACTGCAGTCCTTCATGCTCAGCAGCCTTTGTTAACATTACGGTATCCTCTGATATTTTAATCTGGATATATGTAGTAAACATCATGTTTTATTGACACTCTTTAGAGTCTAATATGAGACCACAGCTTCCAGTCTGTAACTATTTGGTATGACAAACTGTGTAAGCATGTTCTGGTGAACTCTCTTGTATAAAACACTTGAAAAGAGGAGGTGATCTGTCAATGAAAGATCCCCTTCAGCTGAGCAAACACGTGTTGTATGAGGGGAAGAGCAGCAGGATGTAACCAAAGCCAAATGCAGAACAGAAATCTAGTTCACAAATCCAGCTGCTTATAAATACACCACCTTTTGTTCTAATAGTTTAACATATTTATTGAAACTGTAAACTAGCCATACTCAACTGCTACTTCAGCATAATGAGGAGAAATAGTTAATTAAAAAAATAAATTTCTTTTCAAGGAGACATAACACAAAAGTGTCAAAAACTGCAGTCTCCAAAAATCAGAATGGTGTGTTAAAACATATATTTTTTAGAACTGTTATAAAGCACGTTTGGATATTGATTTGAATACTTTCCCGCTTTCAAGGCAGGTATAGATCGGGTGATTGGATATAGGGATGTGGTTAGTTTGACTGGAAAGTGTAAATAACGTACCCTGAGCTTGAAGCTCAGTGGATGGATGGATGGATGGATGGATGGATGGAACAATGGATGGATGGAACAATGGATGGATGGATCAATAGATGGATGGAACAATGGATGGATGGA
>NW_005187852.1:137311-144751 GCF_000239375.1 Pundamilia nyererei
GATGGATGGAACAATGGATGGATGGAACAATGGATGGATGGATCAATAGATGGATGGAACAATGGATGGATGGATCAATGGATGGATGGATGGACCAATAGATGGATGGATGGATGGATGGATGGATGGATGGAACAATGGATGGATGGAACAATGGATGGGTGGATGGATGGATGGATGGATGGATGGATGGATGGATGGATGGATGGATGGATGGATGGATCAATAGATGGATGGAACAATGGATGGATGGATCAATGGATGGATGGATGGACCAATAGATGGATGGATGGATGGATGGAACAATGGATGGATGGATCAATAGATGGATGGAACAATGGATCAATGGATGGAACAATGGATCAATGGATGGATGGAACAATGGATGGAACAATGGATCAATGGATGGATGGAACAATGGATGGATGGATCAATAAATAGATGGATCAATGGATAGATGGACCAATGGATGGATAGATGGATGGATCAATGGATTCTAGAGTCATCTTGCTAAGCTAATTTGCTAACCTTCATTGATAACACTCTATCGTCTCTTGATAAAATGTGCACACTTCGAGCTCCAAGCAAACTAACACATTAAAGGCAAAAAAATGATAACATTGAGTCCAAAACCAGTGGGAGACCATGTCCATCTTTTATGTAGAATCCAGACTTGCATGGTCTTCCTTTAGGCTGGACTAGGCAGCTAAGCAGGATTTCCAGATGCTGTAGAGCCTGCATTAAGTCTCATCACCTACCTGTTAATCATCACACTAAAAGCACAAGTTCAGGTGTTCAGGAACTAAATCAGAGCTCCTTTGTTTTCACTATGATCTTATCTGCCAGTCACGTCTCACAAATCAAAACATGACAATTCACCAAAATCTGAGTAAAACCCTCTTCGCCTACTTCATCGATCACAACGTGTCCAGCATCCCTCTTTGTCTGCACTATTGTTCGGACACCATCTCGCAGATTGAGTCTCTTCTTGTGACATCCCACTGAAGCTGGCGAGAAGCAGCCCATTTCTGCTTGTTTGTATTGGCTTTGCATGCGGCCTGCCAATTGTCGCTGGAGCGAGAGTTCAAGTAGTTCAAAGTGTGTCTGCAAGAATGCAGATGTAAATCAGACTCACTATCAGTATTTCTACATGACTGCTCATAAAAAATGATGACTAATCATTTCCTTGAGCCAAGATGGAAAAAACTTTGCAGGCTCGGGGAATCCCAAATTGACTTTTGTGATCGACAGCAGCGGTGACCTCATGTCTCCGTGCTTGAGTTATTTCTGCTTTTTTCCTTTTTTGTTTCTAAATGTATTTAAAAAGTAAATTCACACCTGTGATCGCTTTGAAAGATTTGCTTCTAGTACTAAACAGGCCTCTTAAATGATTGTTGACCCTGGATGCACTTTAAAAGAGGCAAAGCAGCGCTACGTGAGGAAACTAGAGTCCCAACTCCAACAGAGTGACTCTAGGAGCCTGTGGCGGGGACTAAGGACGATAACGGATTACAAAGCACCAACAACCGGTATGACGAACGCGGACGTGACTCTGGCAGACGAACTGAACACCTTCTATGCTCGCTTCGAGGCTGCAGCTAAGGACTCCAACGATGCTAGTGCTAGCGGCGCTAACGGCTGCAGACAGGAAGATACTGCCAACACCGGAAACTTGCTCATCATCAAGAGAGTGAACACCAGGATAAGCAGCAGGACCAGACGGCATCTCAGGTCGTATCCTCAGAGACTGCTACCAGCTAGCACCTGTGTTCACTGAGATATTCAACATCTCTTTATCTGCTACCATCTGCTCTGAGCTCCCTGACCTGCACTCAGTCTACAGCAGGCGGTGCTGGACCAAGGCCAGGAAGATCGTGAAGGACCTCAGCCATCCCAACAACAGACTGTTCTCTCTGTTGAGGTCAGGAAAGCGATTCCGCTCCCTGAAGACCAACACAGAGAGACTGAGGAGGAGCTTCTTCCCGCAGGCAATACAGTCTCTCAATCACACCACCACACAGTACTGACCCACACATATGGTTCTTACACACACACTGGACATTCTGGACATTGTTTACACTAATTTGATTAGATGCGTGGTCATCTAATCGAATCACTTCATCAATAAATCACTTTAAGCATTGTTGCACTGCACAAGACACTTACAAATGTGGATTGCACAACACTGGACAGTATATTTCTTCATTTCCATTTAATACGTGTACAGCTGCTGTTATTGTATATATATATTTATATTTCTTCATACATTCTTATATAGTTCTATATTGTGTATTTTGTTGTACAGTTATTTTATTTTCAACTTTAATTTATATATTTTATTTTATTCTTTCCCAGTTAAATTTACCCTTTTTAATTTACATATTTATTTCCTATCTTATTCATAGCCTTTCTTTTTCTTTAGGTCACGAGCAGTTGTGTAAGCATTTCACTGCATATCATACTGTGTATGACTGTGTACGTGACAAATAAAATTTGAATTTGAATTTGAATTTGAAAAGTGACTCTATACTTAGTTGGGTTGGGTCTATTTTTATGCGCAGTCTTGCTATCAGAGTGGATTTAAGGATGGGCCGTGGAGCAGGAGAGAGAGAAAGCAGACCTGGACCGGAAGCTCATATTCTGACGATGTAGACAGTGTCTTGGACATGGGGTCTGAAATACCAGTGGGGAGGGGGCGGTCAGGATGGGTGTCTAAACTTGAAGCATAAATAGCAGGAGGGAGGAGATCATGTGACCTCAAAATCCCCCTCCTCTGAGGTCACACTGGTGTCGGTGTCAGCACAGCAGTATTTCTATCCTCGTGGGAAATGCAGTAATTGGATTTGGTGTTTGTGCTCCATGTTGTGAGAACGGGCTCTTAGTTTTTGGAGATGAAGGGCTAAACTCTACTAATGTGTGACACCTACTAAATGATCTTACAAGATTGTGGCAGATTATATTCCCTGCTGTCACAGTGTGACCGGCTACACCCCTGATTTTGTGATGGTCTGATAAGAGAAAAATACTTAATAACCCAGCACAGCGCCCGAGGATCCACAGCCCACATCCCTGTGAGCGGTGTTGGAGGGACACATTGTTTAGCTCCTGTCTGCGTGTCCATTCTCGCCCCAGTTAATTTTGTTCTTAAAAAAACATCCTGCTTTAATTGTGCTTATAGAGGGAGGGGAAAAAGACAAAAGAAAACAGCAGGGCAGCACGTGAGACATAGAGCCAGCAAGGCCATACAGGTAGAGTGCTAATCCTGTCTAATAGCAACGCTTCTACTTATCATGGCAGTAACAGAGAGAGAGGGATACATGCGCGCGTGTGTGTGTGTGTGTGTGTGTGCAGCCAGTGGTGAAAACGTTAATCGAGTACTGCGCAGTGTTGTTTACTTTACTGCTGGTGTGCACTTCACAATAAAAAGCTTTACACAAGTCTAAATGCCTCTCCTAGATTAAACTATCCAGCAGTTATAGCATTATATGCTAATGCAAAATTATATGCTCCGATAAGATATATAATACTTAAGCCCCGTTTGCACAGGGCTGGTATTACTACAGCAGCTCGAGTGAACCTGACACATCCCCATCTTGTAAATTCAACAATCACTGAATCAACATCTCAGTGATTTTGCTCACTTTTCCCCCTTCTTAAAATTTTCTTGTGTTTTTCTTTTTCTTTTACTGTGCACAAGAGTCACCAAGGCTATATCAGCATTTAGAAATGAAAGCCTGAAAGAGTTTTGGGACACAGTGTAGGAAAACAATTACCTACATTTTTTTGTTTGTTTGTTTGTTTTTTTCAAATAAACAATATATTGCACAAAAAGGGAAAAGGTCTGCTTGCTGTTTACTTGGAGCCAAATAGCATGCATATCTTTGCCGTTCCTATTCCTACCCTGTATCTATCCATCCACCCGTTCATCTATCCATCCATCCAGCCAGCCATGTCTCTTATCTGGGTCCAGGTTACCAGGCAGCACTATAAGCAAAGTCCTATACTGTATTTCAACCAAGGGGAAACACCGAGGCATTCCCAAGGTGGTTGAGAGACATAATCTTTCCATCATGTCCTGGATCTACCCTGGGGCACCCTCATTTAGTTAATTTATGCTACAGTACTGCAGGCATCTGCCTACAGAGAGCCTACGGAGAGGTGGCTTAACCCACTGCAAATGTGCTCCCTTGCAGTCCTGCAAACTTTCAAGTGGACGATGCTCGATGCAGATGACCATTGCATTGTTTAAGTGCTGAATAGTTTACGAGTTGAGAAGAACAGGGAAGGGAGTGACAGTTGTCATCACTGGCCGGCTGGTTGACTGACCAACAACAGCACGAGCAAGAATGTCCCACACACCGATTACTCCACACTTCTTTTGGATGCTGTCCCCATCTGACAACAGAAGCTGTCTGTAGGCAGACTGACAGCTTGATGCTGCCCACAAACTGCCTGTCCTCCATCCCAGAGGAGTCCTAGTCAGATACCTCAACTGGCTCTGATCACCTGCCGAATGATGTAGCTGTACTGTCTGGCGCATTTTCAGATACATAAATAACAATAAAATAAATGTCAAATTGCATGCACTGTATTTGAGCTGTCAGTGAGACAGATGTTTTGTTTTGTTTTTTTTGCTTCATGCTGGTATCTGAGGTGTTTCAGTTTATACCTGACGCTCGTCTTCATGATGCAGATGTCAGGAGTGAATGCTCACCTGCGTGTAGGGTTTCATATTTGGAAGGTTTCCAAACTCAATGCAACATGATTGATGATGTGGACATCATGGAGATTTAAATGTCAAATGTTTCCGTGACAGTGGAAGAGTTGTCTCCACCCTACCCCACCACTCCTCCTCCTCCTCCTCCTCCTCCTCCTCCACAGTTCTATGAAAATATTTTCTCCCTGCAAGCTTCGTATTTTTATGGCTCAGTTGCTCACGTTAAATGTTGCTGCCTGTTTTTTCTCTATTATGTCATTAAGGTGACTGTGGTAGGCAGGGTATTTTCAGGACATATGTCAGATAAAATATCCCACCCAGTTTCTCGCTGACTTGATTTTTTTGGAGGACTTTCTGTCGGTCATCCTCAAGGAAATGGAGAGACGTGGCCGTTTGTAGGAGCTTAGTTTACTTTTGACTGAATCAAGCAAACCACAGCTGCATTCAGAGGTTAACATTAAATTGTTTCACAACATTAACACAGTCCTAACAGGATTACTGATTGAGAAATGAAAAGGGGGGAGTATCCCCATTATGATGATTATGTTGTTTAGATGAAATCAGTAAAGGAAAAGCTCCTGATTATACTAAAAGTCAACTGTTTGTTAAAGAACCATATCTGTGGGATTTCTGTAGGTTTTAACCCTTTAGCACCAAACTGCATGTGCGCTGCTTTTTTCTTTGTTGTTTTCTGTTAATTTTATGGTAGCAAAGACCAGCAAATTAAAAAAATGGTGCAAAAAGCACACAAAACATAAAAGTTGTTGGAAAACTAAAGCTGACAAAACACAATGGCAGTGATTTGGGGGAGACAATAATGTGTAGAGCTGAAAAATCTACAATCTGCAGAAGCTGCATGTGAAGAATCTATCAACATATTTTTGAGTTAAAATGTTAAAAACGGCACAGAAAAAAATCTAATAGATAATTTAGGTAAATATATGGATTCATAAATGCATCATTAGCATAACTTTTTCATTCTCCTATAATTTCACATATTAGATGAAAATGAATAATTACACATTTGCTTTCGTCGTTTGGAAAAATCTGGCACTTTTAAAACATCCTGAATGGGTGAGCGTGCTCACGTCAGAGTAAAACGTCTTCTCCCTCGTTTGGAGGTTAAGCGGTTTACTTTATTTGCAGCAGATGTCCGGTTTCGATCTGTCATAGTGTCACAAATTTCCGCTGGTTGTTGTCGGTGACCTGTCTCGAACTGGGTGGCCCAGTGGAGGGGAACACACACATACAGTAATACACGTGAGCTTGTGGACAAGTACACAAAGCTCTAAACACGTTTAACCACACAAATACATCCATAGATCTGAGATCACCCCACACGCACATGCAGAGCACATACGCACGGTTACATGCGTGTTTGCCTTCTGTACATATATCCTCGTGCTCGAGTGCTTATATACAGTCTGTCACGCTTAGACATGACACGAACGCACACACCATGACACATGCAGCGTGGAAATAAACAGTTGCAAACAGGGAACGCTGGAGGCCCAAACACAGCTGGCCGGTCTCCTGTGGTGCATGTCAGGGTCACAGATGGCGATGGAAAGAGGCAAAGGGAGGATGAGATGATGAAGGGAGAGGTGGAGTAAAACCTGAGAGATGTGCTGATAAAGAGAGAAAAGAAAAAGTTTATCCTCCTCCATCTGCCTTTTCTTTTCTTTCTTTTTTTTTTTTTTTTACCACTTTGCCTTTCTTTGTTTTTGGAGCAGCTTCTGATTCTTCTTGTTTTTCCAGTGAAATCATTCCTCAGCTTTCCACGCCGCTCAGCATTTTAACTTCTTTAAGCTGTACACAGGCTGTATATAAAAGATGGGCATAGATGGGCTTTGACATCAGCAAGAGGTTCATTATAGGGTCTGGATTTTAACATTTTGGCATAATCATCTTTGGCAGAGGTGATTTATTTCTATATTTCTAAAAAAATATTAAGTATGACGTTATCAGCTAATGCTAGCTAGCTTGGTTAGCACATTGCATGCATAAACTGGATGGTTGCAACATAAAGAAAGAGATCACTGCCAATTAAAATTGTATTCATGTAAAGTGTTGTAAAGGCTTCTTTCACACTAGATATAATAAAAACTGCACAGGTCACCTTGACTTGTAATTTCAACATCACACACGTTTGGTTGGTCTTTGGTTAAACAGCAATCAAAAATTGTCCAGCTTGTTAAGTTTGAAGAAGGTCACTGGGCTCCATGCTGCTTTCTTCTGTTTAATAGCATTGTTTTCTGGTGATTTCACAGTGGTACATATAACCACAAGGGGTCCTTTGGTGTTGGTGCCTTGGCGCACAGGCTGTGGAAATTCTGAACATTAAGAAATTATGTTGCTCATGCCTTCCAGCATGCCTGGAAACGCCTTGGTGTTCCTCTGGCTGAGATGGAGTAGATGGATGGTCAGGTCTAGGCTTGCTGCTGTTGGCCCCATAGCCACACAGCAGACAGGTCTCGTCGGATCTGGTGTCAAGCTGGCACTGCTGCCTGACTTCTGGCATGGTAAGTGGTATGTCATCCAGATACGGGCCACGCCTGGCATATATGGCACTGTTTATGTGATGGCATGCCACATCTGGCCTGATTTTGGTTTGGTTTATGTGGGCCAGGCTCATAGTAAACAGGTCTTGCCCAGATCTGGCATCAAGCTGGCACCTCTGACTGACTGGTGTCATGGCAGGGTGTATGTCAACCAGATGTGGG
>NW_005187852.1:146164-164308 GCF_000239375.1 Pundamilia nyererei
TTCTCTTTTAGGTTTTAGAGAACGACAGTGGGAGGCTATTCCAGGGAAAGTAATGCACACAAGACAAGACAAGGACATAGAGGCTAAGCAGGGAAGATAAGGGTGAGGAGGAGAGGAGAAAAGTGCGACCGCCTTCGCTGAGAGCTGAAGAAGAACTATACTGCTATGGTAGCCAACGTTTCAAATGCAGGTTTGAAAGGTTTGTGAGTGTACGCTTTATCCAAAACCTAGAGAGGGTTTACGCATGTTTACCACTGTGTGGCTGTAGATCAGGTCACCTACTGATCGGAAGGTTAGTGGTTCGATCCCTGGCTCCTCCAGTCTGCATGTCAAGAGTTAATGTCTATAAATGTTCATGTTAATGTCTATAAATGTAGTTAGGAAGCACTCAGTTTAGAGAAAGTGTGTGATTGGGTGAATGTGGCAAGCTGTATAGAGCACTTTGAGTAATCCGGGAGAGTAGAAAAGTACTGTAAAAGAATCAGTCCATTCACTGTCTGAACAGAGTTACTTTTGCACTATTATGTTCTGGCACATGTTGTTATTGCCTGGCTTGATTAAGGTACACATTAGGCTGACATCTGGGGCCAAAGCTGAAACTGTTCTGGGCCAGCACAGGGCCAGCAGTGTGTCTGCAACTGGCCCGTGGCTGCACACAACTTACACATTGCACACATACTGCAAAGAATGATGGCCCTTTGGTGGCCCAGATCAGGTAATCCACACATGGGCCAGCACAGGACTACCAGTGTGTCTGCAACTGGCCTTGTGCTGGCCCATGTGTGGGCCACCTTTGGCAAACCACATCTGCCCCACCAAAGGGTCGTCATTCTTTGTGGTATGTGGGCCATGTGTAAGCACATTGTGTGAGCCAGATCCAGGCCATACCAATTTTGCTATGTGGGTATAAGTTGTAGAAAATGGATGGATGGATGTTTTATTATGGCACCAAAAACCACTTGATTAGCATTTGAAAATACAAAACAGTGGTTTGGTTTGAAATATGGCTTACAAAATTGACCAAATATATAAAAAAATGGAACTAACCAAATATGCTTTAAAGTGACAACACGGGGGCCTCTACAAGCCACAAGTCACTAGGTCCATCATTGCACAGAGACCAGTATACACCTTGTGCCTCTGACATACCTGTGAAACTGCCACTTCCCATGGTTCAAATGGTTAAACACTTTCACTTTTATAGTGTTTTAGAAGGTTATCATTTTACTTTTTTTTTTGCTCATATGCAGACTATTACCTTAATATGAACTGTTTAAGTGCTCACTAGGGGTGGGTTTTTATAATCGATTCATCGATTAAAATCGATTCTGGCTTGGATAACGTAAAATCAATTCATTAAAATCCTGAATCGATTCATTAAAATCAATTTATTTTGCCCGAAATGCCAGAATCTCTGGTGACATCTCACAAAATTTCAAGAACCACCAAACAGTTAAGACAGTAAATGAGAGCAGGAACACGGATTCTGCACATAGACTTAAACACACAGCGCGACCCGCGGATCAGAATCAGTGAGATGTCGCCTTTCTCACCCGACGGCACGGACACGGTCGGGGCTGAAAGCCGACAGCTTGCTGATTCTGATGTGTCGGCGGGTCCAAGCTTTGTGTTCACGCCCTTTATGCGCCGATTCTAAAGCTGTTAGTTTGATCTCTCTCCAAACAAACGGAATTGAATCGATTCTAGAAATCAGTGACGATACCCAGCCCTAGTGCTCACACATTCCAGTTGACAATCAAACCACCCCATCATGTTAGAAGGAAGGAATTATATAACATACAAAGCAAACAAAGGTCTATCTCCCCCTTTTTTTTAAAAGACAAAAAAAACAAAACTGCTACCTTGTTTTATCATGCATTGTTGTCTTACTTCTATAGCTTTAGAAGAGGCAATGTATATGATCTTAAGGGTAACCCTAGACTCAACTTTCTTCTGGATAACATCAGCAGATTCTATAGGAATGAAAAGGCAAGTCCAGACATCAGCCCCTACCCACGAGATGTGCCTCTCAGGTCTATGAAGAGTATGAAAGTAAAGACCCCTGTCAGACATACACATACATTAAACGTGTTTGGAAAGTATACTGTGGGTAAACACTCAAGATTATTAAGTGAATATAAGTCAGAGTAGAAGTAAACACACAGTGTTGGATCCACGTAGATGATCATGAATAAACATGTTTAACAGTCTTTTGCGAGTAAACATTTGCAAATTGAAAGTTTCAGGCTTTTGTCTGGAGTGAGCTTGTTGTGTATCGTGGCAGATGTTGGATCTGACACTCGACCGTTGGAGGGGTTCTAGACCTGACACTTGACCACTAGTAAGCCTACTTTCAAGGATGCACTTCTGCTGCACCTGGGTCAGCAAAATGAAGGCAGCCATGTATTTAATTGGGCGCATAGCATGCCAAACAACTTAAACTTTGTTTAATATACAGTGAGCACATGTTGCACATTTACTTGATGCTGAAAAGAATTTAGAGAGCTCATATACTGTATACGATTACAATGAAACCTAGGGATGGGTATTGATAAGATTTTCACGATTCCGATTCCATTTTCGATTCTGTTTAACGATTCGATTCTTTATCGATTCTCTTATCGATTCTTTTTAAAAAAGGAGAACACTAAGGTCGATTAGCTTAGAACTTTGTTTTATATCTTCTCTTTGAACAAGATAGAAATTTAGGAGTAACATGGCCTTACAAACCCAGCAGTGAGATCTTAAGAGATCCACAGCCTACGGTTCTTCAATGGGGTGTCACAGGGTCCCCAGGAAAAAACATTGTAAATGTAAAATAATAAAATAAATATTCTTATGTAGCAATAACAAAGGGTAACATAAATTATTCTGTAGCAATTACACAAGAATATCCAGTAATGTCCCTGCCTACAATTAAACACATTCACTTACTGAAAATCGGGGCATCTGCTGTGGCAAATGGGTTCAAGCCTTTGACCACAAACTTAGTCACTGCTCGGTGACATTCGTCTATCCTGGCCTGAAAGGAGACACTACCGGTAGACTGCAGCGAGAACTGCCAGCATCTGATCCAGACTCTGTCTGTCTCTCTCATCATGGTCACCTAAATGCACAGTAATAGCAGGTTTTGTAATAAGGCAGATCGCGCTAACATAATATGCACTGTTAGTTGATTATTTACTTGCCGCATTAACGGGAGAGGACGTGCAAACGTTACCGCTGCTGCTGGGTTGAGATTCACGAGTCCGGAGCGGAATTAAAAACACGACATTCATTTAAGGTCATCGTGTGTTTTGTGAGCAAATGCTTTTGCATATTCGTAGTGTTTCCTCCCTTAAATGAAACATCTACTTTGCAAGTATTGCAAGTTGCCCTGTTGTCATCCGTTCTCGTAAAGTAAAACCAAACTTTTGAGCGTTTGAGCCGCTTAGGCGCCGTGTTTCCTGCCAGGTAAATGACGCTCCGCAACATGGTGACGTCATTCGGGGCGACTGGAATTGATAAGGGAATGTTTGCAAAAAAGACAAACAATTCCAAGGAATTGAAACAGTGGGAACCGGTTCTCAACAAGAACCGGGTTTCGATACCCATCCCTAATGAAACCTGATTACTGGGAGTACATGTTTTCCACTAATGGATGATTCAAGCAAGTCCAACACAAAGTCACAGACCATGTAATGTCCAAATCTCCCCTGGGATTAACAGTAGCACAAAAACCGCCCTCTGGGAGATTCAGGGACTGAGTTTTCATAGCCCTGCAGCTCCTGTAGGAGGACTGTGTAGGTGGGCCAGTAGTTTTTAAACACACCAGCTTCTCATGTTATGTTTCCCTTCTTTCTGTTTTACTTGCCTAGCTGCCTTTGTATCAGTGTCCTTGTTACCAATTTGTTTCCCCTACAGTTGGATGTAGTCTAAGTTTACCTTCCTGGACTGTCCCGGAGATTTTTGAGTTAAGAAGTTGTTCTTACCAGGAACTGCAACATATGGAGGACTAGTTGTTAGACCAGTCTTAGCTGGACTGCATAGCTGAACAAAGACTAAAACCTGCAGACCAAGATGCTGAAGTTAGAGTTCATTCTCTACAGACTCACTGTGAAACATGCTCTCATTTGTCGAAAAGTCTAAGTCTGTGAGAAATGTTTGAGTTACTTGAGAGTTAATTTTAACCCTGTAACACAAGAAAGCTTGCTTCTGTCTTCACTCCAGCAATGAAGTATTTTTTGCTTTTATGTTGTCCAGCAGCAGAAAGTGCTCAGCACGCCTTAAACACACGAGAGAACACAAGAGATGATCAAGTAGCATTCACATTGTGAAGCTCATTGTCCTGATATCTTCACCTTTTCTATGAGATAATCTTAGTTGTCTCTAGCTCTGTAAGTGTGTGTGTGCTGTTCTGAGTTTCATAGAGAGGAAAATTTGACTGTTCTGTCATGTTTAAAGGTCTCCTTTGACATTTATGTTTGAGCTTTAGGGTGTTGGGATTAGCAGTACAGTGTATTACCTGTGTCTGCTTGTCCAAATGTACTCACGTGTTCCTGTTAACAGTAGTTCTTTGCCGCGTGCACGTGACTATGTTTTGTCTCTCCGCGTTCACCGTTACATCACTCGGCTTGTACTCTTGAGTTTTTTCCCCCGCTGATCTGCAGCTTAGCATCTGTTTGCACATATCATCCCTCATCTTTAAAGTCTGGGTGTGGACAGAGGGAAGTGAACAAGCACCAGTGCCCAAGCACATCTCCGCCCTGCTCAGGTGGAACCTGGATTAGAGCCCAGAAGTGAGGATCCCGGGGACAAAGAGAATCTGAATCAGTGCTCTCTCATTGGACAATACACCAGGAAGAATTTGTGGTTTAACAAAAGAAGGATAACAGACCCAAATCAAAAGTTGAAATCTGAGAACTGAGATGCACAGACTATTAATCAGCATCAAATCTGAAGTCTCTCCTTTGCTTTTCTTTCTTTTGCTATTATTTTCTAATTCCATAGATTTCCCATCATCCTTGCCTCTTTTCCTTTAAAAAAAATATTTTAAAGATTTCATTGTGATTAGGAAAAATGCTCCAAATCACTTGCTGTGCTTCTATTTTTAGCTTCTTGTCTCTTTAGCCTCTTTGCCAAAGGTTCAATCTGAGCACCCTCCCTATTTTTTTTTTTTGGTCTCCCCCCATTTCTACTTTCTCTTTCTCCCTTTTTTCTCCCTCTCTTGTTTCCCTCTCTGTTGCCCTCCTTCTGTCATTGTGATTAGACCAATAGAGGAGATCAGAGGGAATAAAAGCATGACCAGCACCAATGACCTTTCCCCTCCTTTTCTCTTTCTCTCTCCCTACTCTGTGCCAAGCTCACTTTCTCATTGTTGGGAATTTTCCTCCACTTTTCTTTCTCTACAATCACACAATGCAGCAGCAGCAGCAGTTGTAGTACTTGTAGCAGGTGAAGTTGCCAATAGTATTCTTTGGTCTGTCCTTCTCTATTAATATTCTTTGTTAAAAATATTTATAAACTTTGTCTTCTAGAAAAAAATGCCTAATTCCAGGAATCTCTCTAGTTTTATACTCAAAGAAATTTTAAAGTCATTTGGATTGGAACTTTTGAGCGAACCTCAACCTTGATTATTGCTCTCACAGTCTGGGGTCATATGATCTAATACAGAAAACACATAAGCTCCACCCTGCAAACTTTCAAACCTCATCACAACATATCCTCATCCACATCTGTCCTCTTCATCTTCGTCAGATGTCAACTGACGTCTTTCCTCTTCATGAGCAGTCAGTGAAATGTCAGCCAAGACCCTCGAGTTTGACCCTGGAGAGAGGTTCAAACAGCTGTTTCATATAGAGCATTTTTTTCTTGGGTTCACACAGAAACAATCAAGACTGCAACACTTTGTTTGAGCAGGTGACAAAATTTCAGGCATCATCAATAAATTCAGAGATCCATATGAGCACTTGCAGATTTTGTCTATCTCATCATCGGATCCATAAGCACGGATGGATGTGTTTGGGTTTTTTGAAGTTTACAGAGCCTCGTGTAGTTTAAGACTCATGGGTCAGCTTATAAAGGTTCTCTCTCTCTCTCGCTGTCTCTCTCTGGGTGGCCTATAAACTCCAAAAGAGCTGTGTGATGTTCCATAGATATCTCAGGAATGGAACCCAAAAGGTTCATCTGCAGTTCACTTGGAGTTTATAAGCTGCAAAATAGACATGTTCAGGTCTGTGATGACCGGGGAGTCTCTATCATCTGATGCATTGTTGTTCAGTGCCAACAAACTGACATGTACTGAAGATTTTTTTAGTTTTTGGCCCTCTGAATAAAAAATAAACTTGCCTCTGAGGTCCACATCATTACAACTGAAAACCCTAACCCTTTATTTTGGAGAAAGGCAAACTGGACTTTTTTGGGAAAACTGAACAGTTTTTCATGAGCAAAAGTTATCTGTGTTCCTTGACAAGGCAATCTAACAGAAATAGAAAGTGACATATTCTTATTGGATGGGATTGGAGTAAGAGTTAAGGTTGGGGTCTTGACTGATGATGACCCAAAAAGTCAGACAGTTAAAGTCAAGAATAAAACTTTATGAGCTTTTCTGCAAATTTCTGCAGATACTACAACATATAAACCAAATTTTTTCCATTAATATGTAACAGATATAATAAAATCAAAGTGTATGACTGAAGAGTTGAAGTTACACCTTTCTAGAAGGTAAATCTGCATCTGAACGTCTTTTCCTTCAGTATTTATAAGCAGTAAAAGATGTTTATCAGCGTTTCGTATTGCATGATCTTTGTTTCAGTTTTTGTAAGTTCATGTAGGATTCATATTCTTGAGCTTGAAATCCGTTCCAGTAGTGGATGTTCATATTACATATTACAAGTAATCCCTGTGACCTGAAAGGCTTTAGACTGCTCTAAATGATCAGTTTCAGACAGCTTTAAGACATCTTAGGCACACCAGCTACACCATCAGCCAATCAGAGGAAAGTTGTCTCAGGAGACAGGAGCTAAAACAGCTTGTTTCAGAGAGAGAATGGACTGCATCGAGGCACCGAGATAAGATAAAGAGGGATCAGTTTGAACTGTGAATCATGCAAAGCTACTCTAGGGCACTCCAAGAATAAAAATATGTCATTTAGAAATTTACACAAAAGGTCTACTTTAAAGTGAGATTGCTTGTTGAGGCCGCTGCTTGAACATTAAAATGAAACTTTATCTATTATAATTTTAAAAAATTTCCATAAGGACCGAATCTCATATAGAAAAGCTCCCGTAAATGCAGATCACCAGAGGAGTGTTTTAGAGCTTCAGTAGCCGAATGTCACGCACACTGAACCTGTGTTGAGTGCAGATAAATGAGAAAACACAAAACTCATTTGGAAGAAGTCAATGCACACATCAGACATCATTACTGTATGAACTCTGTGTGAGCATGCTGCTTCTCTTACTGGCTGAGTTATGCTGACATGTGCTTCTCTCTGCTGCTGTTTCAGAACCATGAACAGCACTTTTAGTTGCATGCTAGTTGTATGATAGTTCTTCTACTTAACCTGACCATGTGAGCTCTCAACTGATACCATCACTACCTAATACACATGATAAAAAATAATCATAATAATAATGAAAAATACCCAACAAATGTTATAAAAAATCGGCGAACTCCTCTCATCCTCAATCCCGAGAATCAGCACAACCCTAGCGTGCCGTCACATGGCGCAATAATAGTAATAATAACTGTTGAATCGGAAGTTTCTCTCACTGAAAGTGTTTCAGGCTTATTTGTACGCTGACATTAGATCAGATCTCAGATTGTAACTTGAATGCTGGTTTAATCTCTTAACCCCCAACGCCCCCAGATACGGGGGCAAAAGGCAGGAGATGGGTTAGACGCAATTGGATAATAAACACCATACAGAACGTGATGGCACACATTGTGTTTGGAGAATACATAAAAAAAATTCCTGCACTTCATCAATAAGCACCTCTGCCTTCTCTAAATCCACCTTAACAACTTTTGACCTTTTTAAAATTACATCAAATTTGTCAGTGTCTGGCAGCTGCAGCAGCAGCAAATATTGTCGGTGTGACTCATTGCGTTGTTTACTCATTGCGTTGCTGTGTTTGATTGTTGCCATATTTTTATCAAGGTGTTTGAAGTGGTGCTCTTGCAGCGGCGTGTTCAGTGTCATACTTTTATACCCCACAGTTCCACTAAAAGGAGGGAGAGGATGTCTCGCCCACTTTGGATAAACACCTGAAAGTTTGATCTGGAACAGCTATCGCATATCTCATGCATTTCCCAGAATTTCTTTCTAATTTGTCACCTTTTTATTTCTTCAGGGTGGCAAGTTTGATGAGCCATGTGACGGCTTGGACTGCAGCAGAGGGTGCAGGTGCTTTCCAGAGAAAGGAAGCAGGGTGAGTCTTTCACAAGTTTTCAACTGTGTACTCTCCTCTGGAGTTTGGGGAAATGCTTTCCATTTCATGTCCTCGTCACTTGTTTAAGTCCAATAACAACACCTGAGAAACTTGTTGAAAGACTTCAACTTGGTAGCAAAGTCTGTGTTGAACCCAGTTTCTCAGATAGATGATGGATCTAAGAAGTTCTTAGTTCAGCTAAACTCTTATTAGTAGATATTTAAAATTTTATTATTAAAAACCTGCAACAAAGTAGTTTTAAAGTTGCTCATGTACATTTCTCTGTACTTTCCTTCTAGAGAAAGATGTATGTCTTTCTAAAATCGGTGGAATACGAACACATCAAAGTATCATCAGAAATTATAAGATGCCTAAGACAGCTCAGACTGTGTTAAAGAATAAAGGTGGTCACACCAAATATTGTCTGTCAAGCTTGTTAAAATTGTAGAGCCTGTGTTTTTTCCACTTTCTCTACTGCATTTCTATATGTATATGCATCCAAAATGAGGGCTGGCTGCAGACTCTGGCACAGTTTTGCAAAAAGAAAAAAACAACTTCAAGTTTCACAGTTGTTCACTCGATGTTAGGAACTATTAAACACTCCTTTATTCATCTAGAGTCATCGTCGTTATCTTACTTAATCTTAATTTTGTTATCTGGCAGCTTTACAGTCACACAGAGGAGTTTATTGTACTGATAACTGCACTGATCCTCTTTGAGGTTTCAGTTAATTATGGTTTTTACTCTGAGGAAACAAGTACATTACCTTCATTTAATTAAGGAATAATTACCTCGAGGCTTCAGTTCCAGGCCTTATCTCTCTCCATCGTACAGCTACATACATTAACACCCAGAAACATTATCGCTATTTGACACATATCAAAGCGACGCCTGTATCAGACTGTGTAATGCAAGCTCCGACAGTTCTCATCAATAGCTGTAAATGTGGTTTCTCCAGAAGACGAATCAACGAGTAAACACAAAACAGCATGTGGCTCCGGGCGAGGAACTTATTTTCTCATCACCGCTACCATGAAATTAACAATAACATCCAAACAAAGGCTGGCAGAATATGATGGAGTCAGCTCACTGATTAGTGGTGATGACACATACGCACAGTATATATCACCCGTCATCTGTTTGCACTTCAGTATCGAGCAAAAGAGCGGCTGACTCCTCTGATTTATGGCTGGAATTTAAGAGGAAAGTTTTAAATGTCAGTGTGATCCTGCTGGTCTCTAATAAATTACTGTACGAGGTTTTAAAACAGCTTCAGCATCATCGGGCCAGACGTGCAAGTGCTGCAAACAAACACAAACTCTCTAAAACAACAGAATGTGGCGATATTAATGCTTCCAATACAAACTGCTGCTTTATTAGCAAGATTTAAAAATGAGTAAATCACAGTTGCTACAGCAATAAAACATCAGCCATAGTTTTAAATGTTGCTTTTGAGTCAGAATCGACCGAGTGCCGGCGTTAAAAAAAAAACAGTACACAAAGAGAGCGAAGTCATAAGATTAATGTAAGAAATGGGCGCCTGCTACATATATATTTCTGAGAGTTCTCATTTTATGAAACAGGGAATATTTAAATGAAGAGCACAAACTGCTTTACTCATGTTTGCGACAGTTTTCTGCCAATTGTTTTTTTTTGGGTTTTTTTGTGGTTAACATTGAAATGAACTGCTTAGAAAACAGCAGAACCACGCCTATGAGCGCTGTTTGAGGATTACACACTATTTTACCCTGCTTTTTAAATCTTACACTCTTGTCACTGCTCTTTGAGCTTTACTTTGTTCCAAATCAGTAACTGAAAGTGCACTAGAAGAAAGTGAAAGTGTCATTCTTTTAAACTTTTTTTTATTCCTCAGAAAAATCCTATTTATCCTTGGATTTTTCCCTCTCGGGCTACAAACTGGGTTGTTGATGGGTGAGGCCACCGGTATTACCCTTTAAACGAAGCATGAAAAAAAACAGTCGATCTATCCATCCAAAAATCCATAAATCCATCCATCCATCCTCTTCTGCAGAGGTCGTCTCCAGGTACTCTTGCTTCCTCCCACAGCCCAAAGACATAGATGTAGTCGTGTTGGGTTAATCGGTGAGTCTAAATTGTCCACAGGTGTGAGTGTGAGTGCAAATCAGTGAGCATAATCCAAATATGAAATAGTGAAACGCAGCAAAAATCCTTTTAGTATAAATAAACAGGATTTGGTTGTTGCTGCTGATCTAAAATAGCCCTGTTTTTCTTATGTAAATCAGTGAATCGTGCTCTTCAATAAAACAGCAAATTATTATTAGATCATTTCCAAAATTAAATCCCTGCTTAGACGTCCTGACTAAAGCCAGACTAACTGTAAGCTCGGTCTCTTTCAGCCTTTATCCAAACAGCAATTACTGTCTGACACAGCAGCCCTACACTTACTGCCTGCTAACTGTACACCACTTTAGGTAAATAACATGGTGACGAGTGTCGCCTTACCCGTAGGTAAATGTAGGTAAATGATACAGCTCAGGTAATGCCACCTACCTCTGCTCAGCCCCTCTGATAAGCCTAAATGACACAGCCGCTGTGTCTTTAACTGTTACTGTTGGGAGCCGTTTGAGTGGGAAGGTGCTCATTTGTCTCTTTTCAGTTTTACTTTTGTAGTTAGAGCTCAGAGAGCTCAGGCATGCTCCCAATAACGGCCGTTAACGGACGCCCGACTGGGTTCTGTCAGCTGAAGCGTTGAACACAAAGCGAGGTTTAAAGGAGACTCGAGTTATGTCACAAAGGAAAGTTTTTAAATCTCTGTTTCTAAACTTAAAGCAAACCAGTGCTCACAGACTTAAACATTAGCTGTTTGCTTTCACGGTTGTTTCTCTATAAAGGAATTAAGGGAGCATATTTATGTTTTTGCCTTCAGTGAATGTTATTTATGTATGTACATGTATACAGTGTCTAACAAATGATTAGACCACTAACTAAACCCAATGTTTATGTGACAGCTGCCCTAAATTAACTGTACTAGTAATCGATTTTTAATGTTTCTGTAATGGTTAATCGAGGAATATGTGCAACATCCACAATTAAAATTGTGTTTTTAATGTAAAATATAATTATTATTATTGTAGCCACGAATTGTTTAAATTCAATTAAAGTACAAAAAGTTTGGGAGCCGTTGGGTTAGAAATGACAGATGAATTCCTTCAGGTTTCATTAATGGTCCAGAAAAATAAAAACAACAAAAAATACTGTTGAATGTTGAAAGTCAAGTACAACAGAAAAATAGATAAACTGGATTACTTAATTATTGGTGATCAGTAAGTTGTTTTTAAAGTTCACATTAGACCAATAAAATATAAAGAAATGAGGGCTGGCTCAAGACTTTTGCACAGAACTGTGACTCAGTTTTGAGTTTAAGTACACTCCCACCTCAGTGGGACTCTAAAAACAGTATCCCAGCATCGATCGTCGTCACGCTCATACATGATGTAAACATTCAGACAAGTAAAGAGATATTAAATATTTCACAGATCATTATCTTTAATTGGGTTTTAAGATCTTTCCCGATATTAAAGACGAGTGGAAGTTCTGCTATCTTGCATCTGCAGCCTCGCAGGCCCCCCTAAATCCTCCTGAAGACATCTCTAATGCTCTTTACCTTGTAAATCCCACTTTAATGGCTTCTCCCCGAGTTCCTGTCACAGCCCTGCCTCTCCAGACACACAGCAGTGAGATGTTTCTACAGTCTGTCAAATATCTTCCTCTGATTTCCTCTTGATAAGTTTGCTTTGGACGAGAAACAGTCAGCCGGCGCTGTCAGGATTTCAGCCGGACGTGAATTGCGTTTATCATCCCGGAGCTGTTTCTGCTGGAAACTTTGTCAGCTTTTATTAACATAGTAAAAAATGGATGTGCTGATATGAATCAAAGATAGCTGAGGGTAACTGACAACGTTTAAATGTTGTCGCGTATGTTTTGTGCAGATGTGCTCTTGAACCCTTAAGGGGAACTTTTATGTTTTTCTTAAATTTCCTATCTGCACACAAGGACGTCTAAGAACCGGAACAAATGAGGGGGTTTATCAGGAGTTCATCTCACAAAGAAAAAGCAGCACTCTCTATTCATCAGATACTTTGATAGTGGAGAAAAAGCACAACATACCACGAACCATCACTCTTCCATGCATCGATCTCTTATCAGTTGCTCTTTAAGCTGCCTTAGTTTGCCCACAGCTGCTGCACATCAGCACGCTGCATCTGATGTAGTGTTAGCTTACAGCACCTCATTGAATCCACATACATCCCACCTACACCATAGCGGCATAGTGATGTCCACGTTTGTAATGTTACTGCTGGTGTCGCTACATTGATCCGCCTTCACGAGCAGAGCTGAGCTGTTTATGTTGGACTGGAGTTAATAACTCTTGGTCATTTACTTAAAAAAGAAAAAGATTTCGGAAGAGACTAGACGTGCGGTAATAGACACATCGGCCGATCGACCACCAGAGGAAGATATTTTATTTGAAGCCAACATGAGAAGAATCATGGGAAAACATTTAAAGAGACATCAAAAACACATTTACATGTAAATACATATCAGTCACCAAGCTTAATTGTTTCCAGCGTAGAAGGAGCCTGGGAGGTACTTCATACCTTCTTTGTATTACCTCCCCCTGCTGATACTGTAACTTGAGCATGCATGTCCGTTTCACGCTTTGGAGAGGCAAAGCTTGACATCTACACGGTGGTGGACCAGCGTCTATTACACGCTGTGCCGTGATACTGGGTTGGACTGAGTTGCATTTGTGCAAACTAGATACAATTCATTACAATACAGTTATACTTGTGCTAATAAATGGACTGTAAACATACCGTACAGTGTTTATATTACTAACAAGCAGAAACATGACAGCGGTTAAATTACATCCTCTAACCCATTGCATTTTAAAGTGTGACATATGTGACACAGCATATGAAAACCAGGCCAAAAGGACAAGTTTTCAGTTTCATTACATTTTTTTATGATTCCTAAAACTTTGAAATTAACACGAGAAAATGGAAAAGTTGCCAGCATCACCTTATAACTGAGAGGTTTGCTAGATGAGGTTTTATTTGCATTTTATCTATGAGAAACTATTCAAAAAACTACAGTTTGAACACAGATATGCAGACAGTGATTAGAAACACCAGAGCGCAGCACTGCTGCAATTCTTTGGTGGTTTTTTGCTGTGCTGTGGCGCATGTTGGGAGTTGAATATAGAGACCAGTAGAATCTCTTATAATATATGTGAAGCTACAGCTAAGAAGAGCTGGTGGAAATGAGGGAAAGGTTTAGCGTGGCTCTGTTCAGTGGTAGCATAAGTGCTCAAAGTGGTGAAACAGATGAAGTAGAGCAATCTTTTTTTAATTTTCCTTAGCTTGTTATTGTTGAGTTTCTTTTATGTTTTCACCTGTTGTTCAGTAGAGGTGAAACTGCTTATTTTTGATTAAGTGTAACTATCTTCTTGACTAAGTAAGCCCCACTTAAATGTAGTCTGCAGTGTGGGAAGTTCCAGATTTGCAGCAGCAAATTATTATTAAAATGCCGACTGTTATTATATTTGGGATTCAGTCACCCAAGTGCTAATCATGTTACCTAGCTACATGTAAGTTTGGCCAAGTTTTGATGGCTTTAGAGCCATGGCATCTAAACTATGACAATATGAATGGCTTCCTATTTTACACAAATGATGAAGACTAAATGATCGAACTGCTTTAATATGAGGTTATTATTCCTGCACTTTCCCCAATTTCTCCCTCCAAACATCCAGAAAGACAAAAACTTTACACTGACTTTATTAATAAAATTAGTTTGGTTATCCCTTTTTTCTTTCTGTAAGTCTTTGGAAGTTCCCCTCATTCAGTAAATCACTCGTTTTAGAAACGTGTGATGTACAGCGTCTCATTAAAAAAAATGTGTTGGGTGTATATCAGTCGTTGACCTTTTAAATATTTGTCATACTTGCATTTGTTGTTCATGTTTTCCCATGACAATTTTTTTGGCTCATACCTACCCACATCTGTGCTAACAGCACTTGAGGGCACTTTACCAGGAATGGTGGGCAGAGCCAGCATGCCTGGGCGTAAAAATATCAATAGAATAATCATCAGCAAATAAATGTGGCATGTAGCAGACATCTGGTAATAAAGAACAACAAGTACAAAAAAACCAACCAAATATGTCTTCCCTGTCAGCTTCGCAAACTTAGAAAGGATAAAGAGGCTTTTATATGTGGCATTACATAACACACTGATGTTTTAGTTTTTAGTTTCATTAGATTTGCGCGACGGCTTCAGTTTTTCTTCCACTTAAAAAGTCCTGAGGCTCTGAGAGGATACAGAGCAGAAGTGTTTGAAATCTTGTGTTCACATGTTTCCGTGATGTTTTTTGTTCGGTGGATTTAACATGGATCTATTAAGTCCAAAAACATCCTCTCCAACTGGGTGAACCTCGAGGGTCAAAGGGCAGCCCTGGGGACGACAGGATGGTTTGGTTGGGCTTTTCAAATTAAAGAAAGATCAGGAAGCATGTGTTTTATTTAATTTTGTCAGGCCTTTATCTGTGCTGATCAGAAACAGAGACAGAGGGGGAAAGACTTCCTGATTTTGCCGAGGGTCCAGAGGGGTCAGCTCAACATTTTCTGTGTCGTGCTGGAGTGAAGCTCTTCACACTGTCAGCTGCAATATGTGAGTGGCTCACTCAAGAGAAAGACTGCAGAGGCTGATGCTATTGAAGGCGCCTCACTGGTGCTACAGTCAGGTCCAGCCACCTATCTGCAGCCGGGTGATTGGGTTATTTAGCTTAAATGAGGAGTCTTGCAAAGAGACTGATGCTCAGAAGTGATGCAGCACAAGCTGAGATATTCATTCTTGCATCAGCATGACAGCATGAGATGAGGTGACTTTACTAACATACACCCCTCCCCCCCCCCTAAAGCTAAACAAACTTATCATTCTTTGAGGTTTCATACCCACAACAGGGAATCAATAAATAAAAAGACATGAATATTTAAAATGACAGACGAGGTTCTGGTAGCTCATTGCCCAGACTGTCCAGTTTTTTAACTGTAACTGTTTAAAAAAAAACGACATTTCTATAGCAGAAAGAGAAAACCATGAAAAACATGTCAGTTTAATTGTTTATTGCTTAATTACTCTGTGTCGTATGAATGGTTTCAAGCAAGAAGCTTGAAGACACTTTGTATATAGTTTATTTTATGTTATATTAAATTCTGAACTGTAAATGTAGTCTATTTCAAGGAAGCAAGTTTTTATTCAGTATTTCCATAAATCCTTATTTTTATGGATTTACTACGACTAGTGAGAACACACATGAGGTTTAAGGCCTGGACAATTTTGAGAAGATTCGACTCCCACATACCGACAGACTGTTAGTAACTGACATATGAAACCGCCTCGCGTTTGACACGATCTAACCTAATGAGGTGAGACCTCAGCATTGACTCAAGTACATATTGTTATGTGAAGGCTGTGTGCAGGCAGGAGAAGGACCCAAAATGCAGACTCACAGAAATCAAAGGTGAACTTAAATATAGCTTTAATGCTGAACTCCAAAAAAGTAACAAAACTGAGACTCCAAGGTAAACTTTACACCGACAGAACACACAGCACAGTAGATCACGACAATGACAAACTGCAACACAGGGCTTGACTACATAGAGGGAGCAATCAGGGAATGGACAACAGGAGGGAAACACAGCTGGGGCAAATCAGAACTGACGAGACAAGGAAGCGTAAGCTGAACACACTGAGATAAGACAGACTTTCAAAGTAAAACAGGAAACATAACACAGACTGAACAAAGACACAGACTCACATGCAGGCACTACAACAGAGGCAACAGAGACGTGGGACCAGGGCAGACACAGACACTGACTGGACACGGGGATATAGCGGACAGGGGAGACAGCAACTAAGGATTACACAGAGACAAACCATAAGACATGACTCTAACAAAAACCCAAAGACTAGAAATTATAAATAATATAATAAACTCAAAAAACCCTGGGTCAACGACCCAGGCATCCTAACACATATGTGTTTGATTTGTGCCATAATCATGCTGGTTAGTTCGGTCTTGGTCTTTAAGTGAATTGGTTGTACATGTAGCAACTATTACATAGTGTTAGAGGTTCTCAAGAAGTACCTTCCCAGTGCAGATGCTCCTATTTTGGATATTTTCCTGTGAGCATCTTGTAAATGTTACTAACGGTAGTGTAAGCTGATCGTAAGGGCTGCACACTTGCTTGATAAGCCCTTCAATAGATGGCCTAGAAAAGGTTGGCAGATACGTTATTGTTTCTCAATCGTTATCCTTTTATCTGCGGTTATTAACAGCTGATTCCAGTTATCAGTTTTAAGGATGGGCATGGTGCAACTTTAAATGATGGATGTATTTGTTTTTTTATGCTGTTGGCTTGCCAAGGCTGGCAAAGGTGCTTATTTGAAGCCTCTAACATGCACATTTTTTTTCTTCAAGTTGGTTCAAATGAATTTGTCTTTCAGTGTCCGTCAGTCCTGACAGACTGCGCCAAATTTGAAACTCTGTTCAGGAGAAAAGAACAACAAAAAGGGGGCAGGGATAAAGGATGAATGTAGAGGAAGGTAGAGCGTCTACCTCGGCTAAAGTGAGATGAAGGCAGAGGGATAGTAGATGTGTGTCACGGTAGGATGAATCCCCTATGAGGCCGCTCGATGAAAGGCTCCCTGAGGCCTTTACCTTCAGAAAAGATAAGGACACACTGCTCAGACTGTTTGTTCGTAATCCCTAAACAAAGGAGGAGGAATTGGCAGAGAAATAACAGTTTCAAAATGGATTAAGTTTTCTGTCACTGCCACAGAGAGATGGTGTCATCAGAGGTTAAAAAAGAAAGGGTAACGACAGTGGTGTTGATTTTGTTTCAAACCACTGGAAAAGGAAAGAGAAGTAAAATACTTGAGCGCGAGTGTGCACTGAAGTTCACTGTTTGATAAAGAGAGGATACAAAGATCTCAGCAACTTGAGATTTTTGTTTCCTTTCACTGTAGCCTGATCTGTGGTAATACAAAGAGAAAAAATACTATCACCAAACTAAAACTTTGGATGCAGAGAAGTCTGTTGTCAGGTGGCAGGAACGTCAAAAACATGTGATACGCTGTGTCGACTACTTTTATAACTCAGACTGATCGTGGTAGCTGCGGCTGAATTATTTGACATTGCCGATATTATAAAGAGAAAAGCCTTGAAAAAATGTTCTTTAAGAAAAGACCGAAGAGAGGGGAAACACACACAGAGATAATCAGTGTTTGCAACAGAATGAGAAAAGCATGAATGATAACTTTGATCTCTCGCTTTTCTGTTCCTTATCGTTCAATCTGGAGATTATTAAGTTTGCGTGCACGTCCCTGACTGAGGGCTTGTGAACAAGTGTAGCTAATAGTGGTGCACGCGTGCTTAAATCTCAGGTATTGCTATGTGTGTGTGCGACATATATGGTGATGTTCAGGACCAACTTATCAGCAGTGGCCTGTCATACAAACATCTTCCCACACACACATGCTCCTGGGCCCCAGTCTGATATTTTATCAGGTTCCCCCTTCAGGAAGTCCACCAGTTAAAGCATGCTGGTGGGTTTTGTTTAGGCTTCATCTTACACACACAGATACACACACACACACACACACACACACACACACACACACACACA
>NW_005187852.1:164758-166956 GCF_000239375.1 Pundamilia nyererei
TGTTAAATCTTAAAGACAGACTTGGACACAAGGTTTAAAGACCTTCTTTATCAAAGTGCATTATCTCAGTGCACTCTACTGCCCTCATATGGCATGTTCAGAAACTGAAATTTACAAGTCTACATTTAGTGTGTGGGGGATTTTCCTCGGAAAAGGGAGTTTGTTTAGTTCAGAAGGGCTCATCTGATAACATGTGGTGATACAGTTTTGGCATTTTCTACTAAACACACGATAACTGATGCTTTTTTAAAAAATTGTTTTATATCATTTTATCTAAGACTTATTTTGTGTGTATGTGTATTTAATTCTGCTTCCTGTTAAAGCTGAGTTATGACAGGTGTAAGAGTGGGTATACTGAAGTGTTCGTGTGCAAGGCGGTGCACCTGTCACTGGTCCTGATAGCAGAATGTGTATACAGCTAAAGTAATAAAGAAGCAGCAAAGCAAAGTATTTTTAACCAAAACTTAAGATTGTTACACTTGCTAGTTCTGCAAAATATACAGCCTTCCAGATGGAAAACGTTCATGTGTTCCAGTATCGTATGAAGTTTAACGACATTCACGTTAGTGTTGATTAGAAAATCAAGTGCAGCAGAGTTATAGTGTGTGTACATAAGTTGTGTTTGGTCGAGCTTAAAGTTACAGAAGCTGGTTTTAAATGAAGTAATGCCGAATGAAGAGTTGAGTTTTATTAAGTTGCTTATGTGTGCAAAAAAAGATAAAAGAGAAGAACGCAGTGTAGTATATGAAAGTAAAGGAGTCATACGTCATTTTTAATACATTTTACACCAACTTAATACAACTTTATTTTATCAAAATGTATTACAAAAGCAAAAACAGAAGACTGCCCTGAGTGTTAACAACACTTCTACTCAATATTAACATTATTTATTAGACAAAGACAAAGAGCTCAGTTTGTGTTGTGTTTTTGTGCCCCATACGTCGCACAGTCACAGGAGCACTGTGTGTGGATAAACTCTTAACCTGAACACTGACCGAAGCTACAGGAGTCTCAGTTGCAGTCTGCTATAAGGCAAATCTTTACCCAAACACTGGAAACCACGTTACTTATATGGACGAATCACAATCTAAACAGCAAACCTGAAATAATCATCACAACACGACTAAAGTGCAAAATTATTCGTACATTACTTCTAATGTGTCTCATTGGATACATATACTTCTTAGTCCCAAAAAGTTACATTTTTTCTAGTTTTTAGACATTAAACTTTCATTTTTATATGTTTAATACTAGCTGCAATCCTATTTATTTAACTCAAACAAAATGAAAGAATTAAACTGAATAAAAAATAAGTGTTGAGTAAAAGATCCAGAGGCCAGATCTCTGTAGTTTATCCTCACTGCTCCCTTTTCTGTACAAAGTAGGAATTAAATACCTGGGCGATCTAAGTCTAAGCACACAAACACACTCAAACAAAGGTCAACACGTGCAGGAATGTGCAAACCTGATTATTACTGATTTTATAGGCTCTTGTGATTTAAAGTGATGACAGCAAAGTTGTTTTATGACAATTCCACATAAATGCAAACTGACATTTATGACATTTTATTCTCAGAGCTGCCGTGCCCTTCTTGTTAAGCATAAACTCAGTGAGACCCTGTTAAACATGCAGAAGCTCATCAACTTAAAGGGCAAGACGAAATATGTCACCCAGAAATACAGAACGTGCAATTATGTCTGAGCATGTGTGTGGTATTTCCTAATCCGCTCGCACTGCGTGTCTCATACATTGAGTACTGCTTTAAAATAAGCACAATTAAAAGCAAATATGTTGCTCTTGCTGCTTTGATTTAGACCTCGCTGACTCCTCGCTGCACTTTGGGTGGGCGTCAGATGGTATCGCATGGGAGTAGAGGGGCCTCTGCTGTTGTTTCTCCTCTTAGGGCTCTTGTTTTGAAGGAGCAGAGAGGAGATACGTGGAGGAGATATGTCCCACACTGCTGATGGAGACACACACAGATACGCTCTGATATAGAAAATATGCACATTAGCAGAGAGCTCTGCAGGAATCTCAATCCCAGCCTAACTAAACACAGCTGGATGGAGCTCGTCTTCGCACAAGGATGCACCTCAGCTTTTTGTCATGCACACTTTTAATCTGAGGCAAGCCGAACAATTCAAAAGCTTAACCAAACAAAGAACAGCAAACGGCCTATGGACGAACACGCTCGACCACC
>NW_005187852.1:167036-168841 GCF_000239375.1 Pundamilia nyererei
CTCCCTGGAAGAGCAGCGTAGACATATGGACATATTATGTGTTTGAAGTTAAGGAAAATAAGGTTTTTTATAATCCATGTGGAGACGTGTGACAGGCTTGACTGGATTTGAGTTGTTTGCTTTTATCTCCAAGTGTAAAACATTCTCGTTCCCTTCTTCTGCAACTTTCTGGTATGTTGTAAGGACAAGAAGGAATCTAAACCATGAGGACTCACTTAATTCCTCAACTTCTTATTCACATAATTAAGAGCCTCTGTAAAGGGGAATTGAAAATTCCTTCAAAGTAAAAGTCTAGCTGTTTCTAGCGTGTTGGATCATTCGATATGACCAAGTGGACAGCGCTGAGGCCAGATTTGGAGTGATGTCTTGTTTTGATCAAGCTTTAGACTTGTTTGGCATCCCAAAGAGAGCGGAAAAAAGTGCATTCTTGGATATCTCAGCCGTCATTAGAGCAGATATGATTTGGATGAGGTGGTTGGACCTTTAGGTTGGTCTGCAATCCAGACTTTCAGAAGCTTTAGTGACAGTTTCTATGACACAATTCAGCAAAAATGTTATGAAACCAGATTCAAAGAACAGAAGTGAATACTAGATTACTTCAATAGGCCCAATGTTTGCATCTGAAGTCAGCACATTTTAGCAAAAACAAAACAAAACACTTATCCTACTTTATGGGACCTCAGCTCAAAGGTTTTTGCCTTCTCTTAAATTCAGTTCAATTCAATTAAAGTTCATTTGTGTAGCACCACATCACAACAACAGTCACCTCAAGGCACTTTATATTGTAAGGTAAAAAGCCTACAGTAATAGAGAAAAAATTGCAACATTAAGACAACTCCCTTTGAGCAAGAGCACTTGGTGACAGTGGGAAGGAAAAACTCCCTTTAAACAGGAAGAAACCTCCAACAGAACCAGGCCCAGGGAGGGGCGGGGCCATCTGCTGCGACGGGACAGCATTTCCTTTGTGATGCCAACAATGAGATTAGGAAAAAAATCAACATTCATTTGTTTGAACTGATACTCAATATTAACGCAGTTAGGTGTTTGCAACCTAAACTCCTCATGTTCACTTAACACAGCAGTGTGGAAAACACATTTATTACTAAAAAAACAACAACAATTTTGCGAATTTACTTATAATTTAAACAGAAACTTGCTTAAATGGTCAAATTCATGAAACACTCTCCTAAATAAAACAGGAAAACTGACATTTTTTCCACCCGTAGCTAATCCATCTTTAGTTTTGGGATGTTTGATTGGTATAACTTGTCTTGTTTTTGCTGATACAACAGGATTCATTTGTTGCTTACAGTTTGTATGATTTTCACCCATGTTTTTTATCTTTGCAGGATGCTTTTTAACCTTTTCTTTTTACTCTTTTTTTAACCCTTTAAAGCCTGAATCATGAAATAATTGCCAGAAAATTTGTTTGGTTTTTTAAAATAGTGTATATTTAACTTTATTTTTTTTATTGTTTAAAAATAAATCACATTTTAATTTCCATATATGACATTTAATTTGTATTATATTTGCTATATTTCTATATTTGGTTTTTTCAATTGCTTAAAAATGTATTGTGCAATTTATTTAGGTTTGTCTGGGAAAAGAATTCACACTGATGATATCGAAGTCCCAAAAACTGGCAAATAAAAAACTGTATGTATTAAATATGACACACTAGTCATTAAGGGGTTAACTGATGCCAAAACACCACTGTGATGGTTTATCTTTAAAATGTAATGTAGCACGAAGGTCAAAATAAGATGGTATCATGAGAAAGGGGTGTAGTTGAGACTATTTTCTCA
>NW_005187852.1:168861-180895 GCF_000239375.1 Pundamilia nyererei
CCACTGTGATGGTTTATCTTTAAAATGTAATGTAGCACGAAGGTCAAAATAAGATGGTATCATGAGAAAGGGGTGTAGTTGAGACTATTTTCTCAGAACAGGATTACTGTTATCCACTTTAGCTTATTACAACTGCAATACTGCAGTGAACTGAAGTATTTAAGCACAAAATTCCTCTTCTTTCATTTTCCATTTGTCTCGACCTACCAGATAATTCAACACTGATTACTGTAATTAGTTTTTAAGCCAAACCTGATTATCTACAATACTTGCGCAGTGGTTTAGAGGTTTTAAAGGTTTAGATGAGTTGTGCATGCCAATTACATGTGCTGTTTGCTCTGAGCAGTTGGCATCATTGTGGGCTAACTTTCAGGGTGGACGCATGGAAGTGTAATGTTGCTTTAGCTCCAGTTATACCACTTAATTAAAGTTTCTAAGACCAGGGGATAAAAGGCTGTAAACCATATATACAGCTGTAAAAACCTATTCTGAAACTTTTACCTCATGTTTTAGTCTTTCTTGTAGAGATTCATAGTAGTTTGCATTTAAATAACAAATAGGAAGTTGCTCACTTCCTGGACAACAGCTGAGGAAACTCCACAAATTTATGGCATCGTCCGCTAACCAGTAATAGGGTATTTACTGGTGGGGTAAGCACCTGGGTGAAAACAGAGAACAGTTTGTGTGTAATGGCAGCCATCACCAAACCCAGAGGAGTCAATTGTAGAGCGGAGGTGTAGGAATCTGTCTTATGGAGTATGAAAACCATACAGTGTGTTGAAAACTAACAATCCAGCTCCACCAGGAAATATTAGAAAGTTTGATGCAGCGAGCTTCACTGCAAACCAGAATCAGTAAACAAAGGAGCTTGCAAAGAATGACCTGGATGACTGAGAACCTTCACAGACAGAATCAGTAAACTTTGGCTACCATTTAATTAACTTACATTCAATGATAGTTTGGCTGTAATATTTTATACCTAAAGTATGAATAGCGAAAGAAGCTGTTTTATGTTTATATCACAAGGGAAACTGATAAAATATCTGAAAACACTTTGTTTCTTTACCCAAAATAAAAATGTAAGTTTGCAAAGAAACTTGTTTCAGGTATAAAAACCAAAAGAATCAAGGATGCACTGAAATCAAAGAAAGAAAAGCAAGTCTGTAAAATGAAGTGGCATGAAATAGAAAAATAGAAAACAGTTTCAGTTGTGTTTATTGAAGTGAAGTGATATTATATGATATGCCCATACATGTGCATCAAATGCTAATACACAGGTCTTATCATCAGAGCATTAGGATTTAGTTAATCAAGCTACTGTTGCTTTTTCAAGCATTAGGAAACCATCGCTAGATGATGTGAGCTACAGTCATATAGGCTTACACACTGGTGCATGTTCTATATTAGTGACTGATTGTTAGAGCTTGCTAACAATAAGAATGGTCACAAAGAGGGATACAGTACTGCACCAAAGGCTTCCTGCATATACTTTGGTCGCTAGCTACAGTCGCCCATAGTTTGCATGCAAGTTGCCAACCTGTTTCCAAACACTTGCCAACTTCTTGCTAAGCAGCAGTAAAACTAACAGAAGGAGAGTGGAAACCGAAAGCAATGTACAACCTTTGAACCAAGTTGGTTACAGCGGTAAGGTACTACTTTTACACTGAAGGCATCGGCTGTTTCTGCAGCAATGTTTCATGTTACAGTACCACTCGGTGAGTAGTTGGCAAGTGTTTGCAGGCAGCCGAGTTTTCCATGCAAATTTTGGGAAATTGCAGCAGCCTGGCAGCAATCAGTACAATCAAAAGGAGGTTGTTTGTAGAACACCATCTATCTGTATTTGTGAAGTGTATCTCTTTGCAACCAGTTATACGTAGTGACAGCCAGCAATCAACCAATTAGGAAATACACATCTTTTCCAAGTGATCGGAGGTTGTTGGGGCTCACTGACCAGCCTCTCGGCTGTGCTGTTTTCACTTGTGAACTAAAAATCTTCAGGGTTTTGGAAAGTAGAGCAAATTGACAAAACAGTAAATTATTTCAGCCAGACAGTTAATGAAGGAGAAGCTAAAGAAATATCTCACAATTTTTAAGCTTTGTTGCTTTATTTATGTCAGCAAAAAAAAGAAATGTATCATGAGCTTATATGCTGTTTATATTGATATGAAATTAAACTCTTGAATGTTTGGTCCGATATCACCCAAAGAAAAAAATCTGGAAGCCGCGCAGAGGCTTGGAGCTACTCGGGATGAGTTGTGGAGCAGCTGAAAATGTTTGGATGTTTTTCAGCAGTTAATTCAAAGTGTTAAAAGTTTTCAAGTGCTTGTCCAGGTCAGCTGGGTCATTTTTTTATGTTTATGGAGTGACAACTTTCACAGCCATACATACATAAATACCAGGCCACTGAACTGTTTTCTGGGAAAAGAAACCATGTGATTAGTCTTAAATTTGCTTAAAAAAATCGAGGCTTTACTTTCACTTTCTGTCTGTGGTTGGTTTATCCTCAGTCATCTGGAGCAGGACAAACATGCCTGGGATAAACGAGGTGTTTAGGTTTGCAGTCGGACCATTAGTGAATAGACCTAACCCAAACATTCCCATCTAAGGAGGATTTCCTTCTTTCTCTTTTGTCTGTAATTTTAAATGGACGGAGTGTGGGAGCTGAAGACTTGCACCTTGTTTCACCTTTAACGGCATCAAGAGTCCCGTCCTTTCAGCCCGTATTTTCACTCTGCCTTTTTGGCAAAGGCGTTTGAGGTTCTGCCGATTCATTTGGCTCCAACCATAATTGGGTTATCAGACTGGTTTGCTGATTAAACTTGCACCCAAAGACCTATCATTTGCCCACCCCTTGCCTCATCTTCAGCCCATCATCAAACCCAAGTGAGCATGCGGTGTGACAGCTAAAATCTTCCCCATAGCACAACCGGCTCACAGAACAATGTGTGCGGATAAACCCTCCAAGGGCCCGAGGGCGTGTGTTCGCGTTTGCATGCGTGTGTGTTCATAAACAGCACACATACACACACACTGGTTATCACACGAATGTTGGCTAGAATCTGTCTGTCCAAGCACTCTCCTCTATCAGGAAGTGAGGTAGGCTCGATGGGAGCAGCAAGTCCAGAGAGCTTAGTGGGCCAGAATAGGGTCCATTGTGCCCATTATGCTGGTAGGGATTTGGGCCTACAAACTGACTAGTCTGCTGGAAGGTGATGAGGATGGAAGGTCTGGAAGAGCCGGGCGGAGACCCGACGGGATGGCATGAAAACAAACAGGGATGCCAACTGGCGAATGAGACGGTGTCGGGACTCAGGGAGATGCTGGCAGGGGGAAAGATCAACGATAAAATTTGTCTCCATGTCTACAAAAAGCAGAGCTAGACATATACTGAATTAAAAGCCATTTAACTACTTAATTCAATCTTACCTATATAGCTCCAAATCACAACAACAGTCCTCGATTTATTTTGTGAGGTAAAACAGAGAAGACCCCAACAATCAGACAGCAAAGTCAGGCAAGAAGAGAGCCAGAGATTAAAGATAACTAATAATTAAATGCAGAGTGCTGTTTAAACACTTAGAGAGTGAAATAAGGCGAAGAAAGAAGAAACACTCAGTGCATGGATGGCTTGTTAATTTACTTCCATTGCTCTAGCTGATTCATCTCCAGATTTGAGCTCTGTATCCAGATGCATCAAGAAGCTGTTTTTGAAGATAAATAAAACTGTGACCTAGTGAGGTCTGTTCTCCTTCATTGAACCCACTGTACAGTCTAGCACCAAAGTCCTCGTAGAAGCAAGACCGGACAGTTGTTTGAACAGTCATTGATTGGGAGAGTAGATTTCTTCCATATTGGTTTTTCCCCCTCATTGGTTCTTTTTTGAATCCAGAATTGAATTTCCCGCTCCTCACATACAAGGTCACATACTTGATCACAAGAGCACTTTGGTCTCAGACTGGAGGCTTATTTGTGGCTCCTAGGATATTTAAAAGTAGAATGGGAGACAGAGCCTTCAACTTTCAGGCCCCTCTTTTATGGAACCAGCTCCCAGTTTGGATTCAGGAGACGGACACCCACTCTACTTTTAAATTAGAGTGTCTATTTTCCTGTCTTCGTCCCCTCACCCCTAACCAGTGACAGCAGATGGATGCCCCTCCCTGAGCCTGGGTCTGCCAGAGGTTTCTTCCTGCTGAAAGGAAGTTTTTCCTTCCAACCGTCACCAACTGCTGGCTCATAGGGTTTTCTAATTGTTGTGGTTTTCCCTCTATTACTGTAGGATTTTTACTTTACAATATAAATAAAGTTGAGTTGAAAAGACTCGTTCTAATCCCCCTGGTCAATTTTAGAGCAGCTTTAAATTTATGGCAAATTAAGCCGCCTGGATGTAATTTAAAACTACATGTAACTGTTTTTATGGGGGTTTCACCCACCTTCTTGTTTCATCCCTTCTCCTCCCCCTCCTCTCTCAGTTTTTTAAAACCATACCATGTTAGGGAATACACAGATGCCTTAAACCCTCAGAACCTCCCTCAAAGAGTCAGGGACAATAAACAGCTCAGACTTTCAGAGATTTTGGTTTTGAAGCCATTTTTAGCATTTGTTGGTTATTTTACAAGCTTGTAAACATCTTTTTTTGGTTGAGGCAGAAAAAACACTGTTCACTAACTGACACCAGATCGTCTTTTCACCTTAACCAACTCTTCACCTCTCACCTTTTATGTAAGGCCAGACAGACGCTTTGAAAGTGACCCATGACCTGAAAATAGAAACTAAAAAGACGGTGGAGCCTTTGGACAAGGTGACCCCATGACCTGCTGAGTTTTATATAAACAAAGAGATACTTAACCCAGTGGTTGGAGGTCTGCTAAGACATTTATAGGTGTATGTTGCTTAAACTGTGATGACAGCTGGGAGGAAGACAGGTCAGAGATTAAGCAGTAGGAAGTTGGTGGAAGGTGAAGAGGAAAGGAGAACCAAAAAGAAAGAGGGAGAAGAAATGATGTATAGCAGTTGTTTCAATAAGGAGTGATGGAGGAATGAGGGATGAAAGGAAAGGCGTGAAAGAAAGCAGCTTCCTATGGAATCCCTGCATATTTTCCCTGGGTGAAACCAGGTGTGAGTGTGAACTATGGGCCAGACAACTTAGGCAGGCTGTCATTAAGCACTACCTGCCTGCCCTGAGGCTGGAAAAAGAGCTGAGCGCTCAGGTAAGACAGTGTGACAAAGACCAGTCTGGCATCACTGTCACTTTACAAAGACAAACACATTTACAGTGTTTAAGTGAAAACCCTGTAAATTTGTTTTTACCTGTAAACTTACAGCAAAGTTCTGCTAGCAGGTGTTTCACTGCCACACATTAAAAACGCACTGATATTAATGTGAGTTATTTAATTACTGTCATTAAAGTTGAAAAAGTTGCCATTAAACACGAGAAGGCAAGTACACCCACCTTGAATTCCAAGGTTTCACACATAATAAAATAACATCTGGTCCAAAATTGAGTAAATACAACCTGAAGTGAAGAACAGCCCACAATGTGTTACACTGTGTTCTTGTTTATGTAGCAAAAATTAGGCCAAACTGCAGAAGCAGTGTGAAAAACGTTGTATACCCTATGATTCAGTAGCTTAGCTCGTTTAGCAGCAATAATTTGGATCACTTGTTTCCTTCATGATGTTATGAGTGGCTCACATTGTTGTTGTGGAATTTTGGCCCACTCCTCTTTACAACGTTGCTTCAGTCCATTGAGGTTTGCAAGCGTTTGTTTATGCACAGCTCTCTTAAGGTCCCACACCAGCATTTCAGCAAAGTTCATATCTGGACTTTGACTGGACCATTGCAATATGTTGACTCTTTTCTTTTTAAGTCATTCTGCTGAAGGCTGGTTGTTTGTTCACATGCATTTTTGCCTTATAGCCATTCCCACATTAATGGGCAGCAACAATTATTCGTCTAAGATTATTACTGATGTCTATCCTCCACACATATGCAAACTCCACACAGAAAGACCCCGGCCTGATGTTGGAATTGAACTCAGGACCTTCTTGCTGTGCGGCAACAGTGCTAACCACCGTGCCGCAGTTTATATTCTCAAGGAAATTTAAATCTATTATTTATTCATAATGAGTTTACGAGCCCATTTCTTTGCACGTCGCTGCATTCTTTTACATGCATTCTTTGCACGTAGAAACTGCACTCTTATTTCAGTTTATGATATAAGACAAGCTTACTATGGATTTTGTTTTCGTACTGGATTTATGTTTTTGTTGGGGGTTTTTCCTGCGGCATTTACATAATAACAAGGGCTTAAAATGGCCTCTGTTAGCTTTTTTAGCTGTGAAGTTAAACCTTCACAAACATCTGTCCCACTCTCTGCCCACTCCTCCCTCGGTTCATCTCCCCTCTCTTTATCCAGTCAAACTGCTTAAAATGTGAGCTAATGGGAGGCTGACAGTACTTCTGGGTGCTGTGTGAGTGTGTGTGTGTGCGTTTGCCTGAAGTAGAGCCACCTGTTAGTGTTTGTTGTGTTTATGCTGCCCTCCTGTGGTCACGACTGAGCGGTGCACCTGTGAGCTGTGTGAGTCATTTAGACAACATGAATTTTTGGCTCTTTCAAGACTAAAATGTATTTTTCATTAATTTTACTGTAATGTATTTGTATTCTCTAACTGAATGTGAACCTACAGTAGCTGTGCCACTAGGACCACATTGTGTTATTACATGGACTACACGTGAGCCACACTCACATGTTAACTCTCCCCGTGGGTGTGCAGTCTATGTTTTTCTGCTTGCAGTTTGGTGAACAGTGATCATGTCTTCTCTTTGCTCTCAGGGTCGTCCAGGAACTCTCGGTGAAGTTGGACCGTCTGGACAGGACGGGCCACGTGGGGTCCTTGGGCCTTCTGGGCCAAAAGGAGAGAAGGGCCACCTTGGGCTGAAAGGACCGTCGGGTCCAAAGGGAGACAAAGTAGGTGCTTCAGATCTTTACGTTGGTTGTAATTTGTTTTTCCCATTAAATGTGATTCGTTCACTCAGTGGCCACCTTGTTAACCCATTAAAACCAATGGGAGTGCTGGTTTTAGGTCAAACTTTTAGATCAAAGGAAACATTAGCACAAAAAATATCAGCAGTTCCTGAAAGCATCATTTCTGTTCTTTTCCTGTGATGTCATTATGGTAATCCCTGGTAGGGCTGCACATCCAAATCTCAACGAATATCACAGAAAGCAGAAAAAAACAAATAATAAAAAAAACAAAGTAAAATGAACCCACATTCAAATGTTTGCTTTCTGTAGAGCTGCTTCTCACTCGCTCACTTTCTCTTCTCTCAACCAACCTTCTTCTCGGATTACCGTAATGACCCTAATATCCCTGACACGTGCAGAGTCGCTGCTTTCAAGAACCGTTGGAATTCTTTTAATTTAGCAGAACATTCAGCAGTTACTGGAGTTACAGGTGTTTTTAAAAACATTAGCAAGACACCTGTCTGATGCCAGCAACGGGTCTGGCTATAGAGGGTAAAATACATCTACTACAAAATATCTAAGTTAATGCAAACATTTAATGAGCTAATCACAACTCCACGTGGCATGTAGACACGTTCAAACTGGGCTTCAGAATATGTAAGAAATGTGATCCCAGTGACCACAAAAGCATCTCTGGAGTTTACAGAATAATCTGAGAACAAAATCTCTGAGCAGTGTTTTCGACACCTTATTGAATCTGTGCCATGAAGAATTAAAGCTGTTCTGAAGGCAAAATATGGTCCAGTCCAGTATCAGCAAGGCGTACCTAATGAAAAGATCCATGATGTATGCACATACTGTGTATAACTAATTAGCAAATACATTTTTTTAATAATATCGCAGTTTGCTAAATATAATGCTTCATGCAAACATTGTACATTCAGATTTTCTACACCAAGCACGCAGTTGCATGTTTTGCCCACAAGGTGTCTCCATTTAAAGTTATTGTATATTTAAAGTATTTATTATCTTTGCAGGGACCAATGGGAGTGCCTGGGTTCCAAGGAAGTGATGGTGTGCCTGTAAGTAAACAGATGCAAACGGTATCCATTAATGTCCTTAATGAGGTTTCTTGTCATTAAAGATAACATCAAGTTTTTTTCAGATTTTTTTCTCTTCCTCGTCCTTCACATTAAAAATTCCAGATCATATTGTGTAAAAAGTGCAGGAATATAGAAAAAAATGATCATGGAAATGTAAATATTCTAATGAGAGGTCAAATAATAAATTGTCATCATGTCCTTATTATCCTTCGCTGTGCAGGGTCACCCTGGTCAGCCGGGCAGCAGAGGACCACCGGGACTGGACGGCTGTAACGGGACCAGAGGAGATCCTGGAGATCCCGGCTTTGGGAGGGGATACCCTGGCACCAGTGGATTTCCTGTACGGAAAGACATCCTGTTTCATTCACCTCACATATTTTAATCTCACGTATAGCAATACTTACATTTACAGAATATTACATTTACATACAGAGACAGAGATACTGATGTTGTGTTTGCCTCCAACAGGGGCTGAGTGGGCCCAAGGGTCAGAAAGGAGAGCCTGTATTCATCTCGGAGAATGCTGTAAGCTCCCACTCATGCACACTGATGCTGCTCACAGGCTGATCTCTTTACCAAGGCAGTTCAGCTGTTTGCAGTATCAAAATATTGCAAAAACTTTACTTTTCCACTTCCATTACTCTCATTTTTTTTATTAGGTTGGACAAATCTTTTAGTTCCTGCATCTTTTCCTCCTTAATCCCCCATCCCATCATCCTTACACATACAATCACAATCTCCATATAGGGAAGCTATGGATTAGAAAGAAAAGGAAGTCCTCTCTAGCAGTAAAACCACTTAATATTTGAGTTTTGATTGGTTATCTAAATAAACTTTATTTCAGTAGTCAGTAGGACAACTGAAGGTGTGGAAAAGTGAAGCAAAGGTTACTAATATTTTCACAAAGATAATTCTCCCGCAATTGATAGTTCAGATTTCCTCCAGCGGTCATTGATGAGTGGTTGTTGATCAAAGCGATCCAAATGTCGAGTCACAGGCAGGCAGATGTAAACAAAGCGTGTCAGAGTTCATGAAATAAGGAGGTAAATTAAACCTGTGCTACTTTATAAAGAGGCTAGGAACACAGAGTGATGACGACAGAGCCTGAGGAAATGACAACACTATTTGTACATAAAAGGGTAATCAGGGTAACGAGACACAGATGTGTGGCTAGTAAATGTTGTTGTGTGTGTTTTCTTTGCATTTTCTAAGCATCTCAATTTGTCAATAAACTCTAACACAAACTGAAACTAACAACCACAAGTTCAGCAACATCTTTAATGAGGAAAAAGTCCAACAACCTAAAAAAAACAAACATAAACCTGCACCGAAAGAGTTTTTAATTTAGGTGATATTTGTTGATCTCTTTGACACATTGAACTGCAAATTACCCAGCATATGAAGGTTACTGTGGCACAACTTTATTGACATTTGCAGCATGAACACATGACATGAGTGAACAGACAGAACGTTTGCGTGCAGCAGGACGACGTTGCTCGATGGCATCAGCTGGATCGACTGCCAGCCTGATACAGTTTATTGAAAGCTGCTAACAGATTTAAGTTCTGATTTACCGAAGCTGCTGGAGTGGCATTTGGCCCACTTTGACTCCTGCTGATAACCATGAATAAAAATCCCAATGTTTGCCGCAAATGAAGACGACCGTGTTCTGCCATGTGTGCAGAGGTGTTGGTGCATCTTATTTATTGTTTGCTCTTCTCTTTATTGCCCTCATCTAGGCCATACAGGGTCCCTCGGGTGACCCAGGACCCCCTGGCCCACCTGTAAGAGTTTCTTTCACTATTTCACCCAACAGCATAAATATTTAATTCAAAGTAGTACGACTGAGCTCTGTGAAATATGCACTGGAAGTTAGCAATGTGTGGTCTAAACACAGTGAAAACAGCACCGCTGTGTAACGTGGGTTTGTTTTCATTTGTTTTATGTCTGCAGGGTTTACAAGGTCTTTATGGTCCAGTCGGTTTTCCTGGTCCCGAAGGACCTGAAGGATACCCAGTATGTAAACTCATTTATCTGTTTCCTCTTCCTCAGACCGATCCCTGCATCTACACCTTCACATTTCTTTTCTTTTGTTTAATTAATTTCTAATTTGCAGTATGCTGAATGCAGGGATTATGAAGGAAAAACTCTTCTACTGCCTTGTGTGACGATTGCTTTAATATTGCTTTATTAAATATCGTACATTCATAAAAGTTCTATGCAAGAAGGCATTTAGATTTTATGTAACAGCGTGTTTAAAACTTAGAGATATTAGTTGCACTTTTTTTTAGCTTAAAAGAGGTATAACCTGCAAACCCTGTGATAAGTTAGTTCCAGTCACATTAAAGCCAGAATGTAGGTTTATTTATCTTTAACTTATGAAGCTTAGTCTGACTCTTTGTCCTGTTTATAGGGCCCACCAGGTCCTCCCGGTCCCCCAGGGCCAATGGTAAGTATAATGGTACACTGAAGGGACATATCATTTCTTTGAATTTAGACAAATGGCTGCCTTTTGGTAGCCTCTCTTATTCTCTCATTGTTGTCCAGAAGTACATATGAACCTTTTTTGCTTTTAGGGGAGCCGTAGTGACGCATCTCAAGGAGAGAAAGGAGACAAGGTACGCTGTAAACCACAGAGCTCACAACAGATTCATCAATTTAAGTCACACGTACACAAGCAGCACTGCTGATGCTGCTCGTGGCAGTGATTCATTCATCGCACACGCGTAAAAAAGACCGCAAACAGGAACCATGGTTGTGCTCCCTTTATGCTACAAATATGGAAGCAAAGTGTTCTGCGTCTAAAGTTTGCCACAGTCAGTGTAACTATCTATGTGTTAATTTTTTATGGTTTTATCTGCAAAAGCATGTTTTATAAGTTAGATTCCTACTCAGAGTAAAACAGAAGCGTGAGCAGATTGGACAGAGTTAGAAATGAGTGCATCAGAGGAACAGCTCAGGCTGAGCAGCTCGAAGACGGTTAAAGAGAGGCAAGGCTGAGATGGTTTGGATATGTGCAGAGGAGGGAAGAACAGTGAAGATGGAGCTGCCAGTCAGGAGGACAAGAGGAAGACTTCAGGGAAGATGTGTGGCTCTACTGAAGGTGGGCATGCAGATGTTTGGTGTGACAGAGGAGGATGGAGGGATAAAGGGAACATTTGAAAAGAAAAAAAAGATTAACAGCACAGTATAAAGAAGGGTGGGCTTTAAGGTATGAAAGCCTTGTGATTGACAAGTCAGCAAAACGTCCACTGCTCGCTAAACACATTTGACTGCAGAAAAATAAGCCTGTGACTCATCTTTTCTTTACAGTCTGTGTTTAAGATTAGGATGTAGTCTCATGTCACAGAAAGGAGAAACAGGAAATCAGCAGTGAGGGCATGCAGGGGCACACAGGAAATAGCTTTGTCTCCTTTTAGAATTTATACCAAGTTACATTTATTTGTTGATGGAAGAATCACTATAAGATGTATATAAATGTCTGCCCCCAGTTTCTTTCCAAAGAAAGAAAAAATCTTTCTATTTGTTGGAGCAAAAACTTGTTTTTAACCTCACGGGGACCCAAATGCTAATAATAAAGTGCTATTAAAGCAGAGCTCAGATTTAAGTCATTATGTTGGTGAAAAACGTTCTTTAACCACCGTTTCACGTTGTTTTGTAGTAAAATGTTATGGATTCTATATTGTAAAGCAGCCATTCCCAAAGGGAAAAGTGCTGTGGCCCCCTTAAAGCCAGAAAATTCTGCTTTAATTCACTTTGTTCATAAGTGATAATTTCATATTCATGATAGAATTAGGAACTGTACACAGTGTTACTGTGGCATGCCTGCAGTACCTGCAAAGTCCACCAGGGGGCCCCAACTGACACTTTGGCAATCACTGCTCTGCAACCACTAATGACAACAGCAGGCTTTAAGTGCTCCAGCTGTGTGTGTGTGTGTGTGTGTGTGTGTGTGTGTGTGTGTGTG
>NW_005187852.1:180915-201473 GCF_000239375.1 Pundamilia nyererei
GCGTGTGTGCGTGTGTGTCGGCTCGAATGACACTAAAGTTCATTGATTTAATGCCGTGCATGTTAACATTGTGGTGGTGGCACAGCCTGCTCTTCTTCCGTCCATTGCATCCCTCCCTCCTTCTCCTTTTAACCCCACCCGTTCCAACATCCCTCCACCTTCCTCCTCTCTCCATCCTCTTCTTGACACATGTGTTGGACTGATTTTTGCATCTGTTTCCTGAATGATAAAAACAATCACATGAGCCTCTGCTTGTTTCGGTCTGGTTTGTTCTTCATGTGATCCGTGCTGCCGCTGAGACAAACGCAGACTCCCTGAGACAGATCGCTCAGCTTAATCCTGACCAGCTCAACTCCAAGTTCAATTATTTTGGCAATTTCTTTTCTTTTCTTTAGATCGGGGAGTTTGTCCGATGTCCAGTGGCCTCACGGACTGATTTCTTTATTGTTGAATGACAGCTCAGAGATTTCTCACCATAATTCACCCAAAATTCGTCCCATCCATCCAGTTTCAAAAACACCTCTCCAGTTCAGATTTGCGAGTGGGCTGGAGCTAATCCCAGCTGACTTTATGTGAGTCTATCCCACCCTGGACTTTTACCAGTTGAAATTTCTGAGTTGTCACTCTGGAGGACTGTAACCTGTGGGCTGTAACTGGGTGCTGCAACCACTCGCTCCTGCTTCCTGTATGATTTTATTTACCCATCTTGACCACATCAGGCCTCTGGTGATGATTGCTGAGACTTGTAGGTCATTCTCCCACTCCTTGACTTCTTATTCACCACCCGCTCATCAATCCACACACCCGCCCATACCGTTTGCACAAATGGCACAGGTGCTACTAACAATCATCTTCCTCACACACTGCATGCATGCTGTGATCAACCAAAACCCGTAGCGACTGAGCAAGGATAAAAACAGGGATGAAGTGAATGTGGAAACAGCTGGATCTTCTCCAGCCTGGTGAAATGCACTTTTAGGATTGAATTACACCTTTTTTCAGTAAAAAAATGTGCAGCATGTGTATTTCTCTTTAATTCTGGCCTTGAATTTTTATACACTGACTATAATATATAAAGTGTCACTAAGCTTTCTTCTTTTTTATCTATCACAGCTATTATTCCTTTACCTTCTCTAATCTGTTTTTGAGCCTTATATTTATATTTTACCCTCTTTTTTTGCCTCCTTTTTCTTTTGCTCCACCAGCGTCACCATTTTTTTAAAAAATGCAGTAAATTTATATGACAGAAAAGAGTCCAACTGTAAGGCAGCAGTTTCTGCGGACTACAATGTTTGCAGATGACACTGTGATCTGTAGTGAGAGTCGGGAGCAGGTGGAGGTCTGCTCTGGGGAGAAAAGGGCAAGTCAGTATAAGCAGGACAGAATGAGAGGGAGACAGGTGGAAAGGTGAACATGCAAGAAGCAAAGGTGGTCAAGGTACCTGAGGTCAAGCATTCAATCAAGGAGCAGTGCACAAGAGAGGTAGAAAAGAGAGTGCAGTCAAGTGGGAGTGGGTGGAGCCGAGTGTCAGAGGTGATTTGTGACAGAAGGATAACCGCAAGTGGGAAAGAGAAGATTTAAAAAATGTTAGTGAGACCTGAAATGGCGTATGGTTCGAAGACAAAAGAACAGGAGGTCGAGCTGAAGACTTTAAGGTTTTCATTGTGAAAGTCCAGAATGGATAAAATTAGACAATTATTTTGTGTGTCAGAGCAATGAGGCGACAGCTAAATGTCACAGCTGCCACCAAAGACAGACTGTAGGGTAAACGCTGTCTCCAGGTGGAAAACCAGAGGAGTGATACACCTCATGTTGTACAGCGTACAGAGTGTGCAGGTGTCACCTTCTCGCCTAAAGAAGCTTTAAAAAGATCTACTTTCAATATAAGGACTGATGTCCCTTATCGACTGTGTGCACATTTATATGCATAACAGCAGGTTAGATTAACTTTGATTAACATTAGTTGCATCTGATCAGCTCTGCTTCACACTGTACTGAGAGTCCAGATCTGCTCTGTTCAGTGAATATAATTTAATGTGATTTTTCAAGGTGCTGATGCTATTTTCTCACCTTTGCTTCAGTAAAATAATCCTCCCATTCTCTCCTTTTCCTCTCCCCTTCTCTCCTTCCTTCCTTCATTCCCCTCCTCTGCTCTTTGCGTCTCCTGATTGGCTAACAGTGTGTTTCGTGTGTATTTCGGACTCTAGGGTGACGTGGGTCTTCCCGGACCCAGGGGTAGTCCCGGCGACACGTCGCTAAGCGGCCCAAAAACACTCACTATCTACAAAGGAGATAAGGTAACACAGCAAAGGAAGGGAAGGAGCGAAGGTTTTTGAGCTAACACAACAGACACACAAAAACACACGCAAGGATGTGGTGGGGGTTTCACTGCAGAAAGTAACCAAAAGAAAGAAGTGCAACGATGCAGCAGTAGGCAGGTCAAAGGTCTAATAAAGAAGAGGAGCAGTGATTGCAGCAAACCTTACAAACCTCAGAGAGGAGGACGTGCTGGAGGGAGGAAACAAGGAGCCGAGGGAGGACGTGAGGAGACACGGGGAGAGGTGGAGGAGAGGTCGGTCATCACTGTCCAGACTCACAGAGAGCAGCAGTCGTGCATCTTTAATCAGAATTTGGAGAAAAAATCATTTACATTTTTCAGCCAACCTGAATTTTTTTATTAAGATCATTTAAGAAATACAGTATTTATCCCATATTTGTTTTACAGCTGTAATAAAAGTAATGAAAGCAACACAGATGCTGCAGACTGTGAGTGTGAGAGACAGACTATGGCATTAAAGGTGCTGAATCATTAACTGCTGGAAAACCACTGAGTTTAGGTTCAGTAAAAAATTGCTCTGCACCAAAACCAGGAAGCTTTTATTGTGAAAGGTGTTTGGATAAAATAGTTTTTCTTCCTTGGGATGTGTTGTCATTGTGCAATGTGTTTGAGGCTTATAACGTTTATGCATTAAACTGCAGTCTAGTGAAGACGGCAAAATGGACCCTAGTGAAAAGTTTCTGTTATAAACTTTTATAAACTGTTATCAACTCAGCATGTCTGAGCTTTCAAGTTCAAACTATTGATCCTAAATTTTTTGGTAGCTTTCAAACACATGACACAGACTGACACATCTTGAGTACAGACAATTTTGGAAACATGAGGAGAGAAAGAAATCAAATCTGTTTATAATTAGTTTAAAAAAAACTTAAAATTGAATCTGACTATTACTGTCTGAACCTCCTTCAAAGTTTCTGTAAGTAGGATTAAAGTTGTAAAGAAACAACAAACACCAGCCTCTCTTCATCCTCATCCATAAAGCTCCTCGCTCCTCTCCTCGGCCTGCGCTCTCTTCAGCCGCTTCCTGCGTGGCCTCATGCCGTCCATCCTCCAGTCCACAGTCTGCCCTCTCTTCCCCTAAACGTTCCAAAAGCTGGGGTTGCTTTTTCCCGCGCTTCGTCAGCGTAAACAGTTCTTTCTTCCTTGGTCACCGCATCCAGGGCGACATGGGCTTGCCTGGTGACCCCGGCCAGCCAATGATCAATGGCGTTGTGGAGTTTGTGGGTTTTCCCAAAGGAGACAAAGGAATGCAGGTTTGTTGGGAAACACAAGCGTTTTATTTCACTGTCACAAAAAAATCAGTTTCAAACATAAAAAAGTCATTTTAATGGTGGCAACAGCCTGAAAGTGATCGACACCATCATGTGTTGGTAAACTTGTATGCTTCACTTACTTACATACTTTTCTCCCAGGTTCACTGCTTTATGAATGAGAGAAACTGACATTTTCCTTTGGTGTAACCGACACATCCAAACCAAGACTTCCTGTTATGTCCATGTGTCACTGGGAAAAGTAGATTTTTAATTATTGCCACATGACAGCGATGGTCATCTAGCAGATTTCTTGAAAAGCGAGCTCTCTATTTGCCCAACACATATTGTTTTTGCTTCATGCAACCAAAGCACGCTCCAGCGTGGCTGATCAATATAAACACAAGCAAAAAGCTTCCTGTCCTTTACCAAGACTTTGTGCGAATGCATCTAACTTCTGTTTGTAGAGGCGAGCAGAATAGTTTCTGAGCCTATGGCCACTCAGAAAGTTAAAAACCGACACTATGCTAATGCTGCAGCTTTATATTGAACGCATTCACAACACTAACATCTAGTTTTGTAACGCTATCGCTAATGTCAGGGAACATTTCCCCTGATATAATAGATCAGTTAAAACATGCTTCCCAAAACGTATTAAAGTAGAAAAATGCACGGCAAAAAGGACTCTTCTTTTATCTCTACAAAAAAAGGTATCAAAGAGAAAAAAATCTACAAAAATAAAAGAAAAATGGAAACTTTTTCCTGGGAAATGTGATATTTTTCCAGGGAGGTGACAGACTCCCTGCATCACTGAAAACAGTAGGATAGATAAACAAAAAATTGGAAGGGTGAAGGTGACCAGCTGACCATATACCTTTTGGGAAATACCACTGAGTGATATTTACTCACCGTGTGGGTGAAATCACCCCATGTTAGTGCTTTAGGGTCTAAGCAGACAGCAGCAGCCACATTAAGCTGTTAAAAGACGAGCTGCATGAGACCGTTTTCTTAGCAAGGTGTTGTTTTTATCAGACTGAAGCAGGATTAAATCAGATCACAGCCGCACAGCGATGGAAAAACGCCACATACGTCACGATAATGACAATCCTTTCTTTTGGTAGCTCTTGCTCCGAGACCTCAGTGATCTCCAGACTTTTATAAGACCTTTTGCATGCCTGAGTCAGTAAAGGTTTCACAGCTGGAAGGTCAAATAATAAACCTCAGGCTACGTGAACAAGAGACAAATGGAAGGAAAAGATGTGGAAAAATGACGTCTTTAATTCCACTTCATCAAAACTGTAAATTAGGGAGGCACTAACAGTCACTGTTATTAAATTACATGCAACAGACTTGAGGCACAACAGTGCTGCATGCATTTCAACAAGAGGAGTACGTCTACTTGACTGTCCAGCAAACTATGACTGTCGCAGACGATCCTGATTTTAGCACAATTAAATACAAAACCCACTTATCCCCCAAATTGTGACGCTTTAAATGTGCTCTAGATAAGAACTGAATGCAATGATTTGCAAATATTTTATGAATAGCTGAGAAAATGCGTAATTTTAAGAAAAATGGTTAACTGGCCAAAGGTGAGTCACATGACTGGATATAAAAAGAGCCTCTCAGAAGTAATGCAGGGCAGAGGTTCAACAATTTGCAAATTGTCGAATAATTTCAGAATAATGTGCTTCAATATCAAATTATTAATACTTAAAATATGTCGTCATCTACAGCGCATAATATCAAAAGATTTGGAGAATCTGGGGGAATCCAAAGATTCCTATTGGTTGTCTGTGATCTCTGGGTGCTCAGACGGCGCGGCATTAAAAACAGGAATGATTCACTCATGGAAATCATTCCATGGGCTCAGGAACACTTCCACAAATTCATCCACAAAATGCCAGTTAAAGCTCTACCGCGCAAAGAAGAAACCACACGTGAACAGGATCCATGATTTATTAAAGGCAATGAATGAAAAACAAATGGGGATGGAGTGCGTAACAAGGATGGATTTTTTGCTGTTGTTTACTTTGCTCTCTCGTTGCCTCTCTCAAAGGGTGACCCCGGTCCAAAGGGAACTAAAGGATACCCTGGAATACCCGGCCTACCTGTAAGTATTCAAACAGTTTGCTTGTTTATTTTTTATTTCATGCCCACCATGCAAGATGCATTTTAGGAGAAATTGTGATTCAGGAGACCTTCCTTTTTGTCGCTGAATCACAGCGACCCTTTGGCTATCCTGGAGAATATGGAGAAAAGGGCATTCCTGGATACCCCGGGAGCAGAGTAAGACTCTGTGCTTTTTGGCTTCAGTTAAAGTGCATTTAGTGACATTACTGTTTGAAATTCCTTCCTTATTTCCCTTTGTGAGGGGAACTCCTCTCACCATTTCCTCTTCTTCTGTGGTGGGTGTTGTTTGTGTTTCTGCCAAGCAGGGGGCTCCAGGGTTTAACGGACCGCCCGGTGTTCCAGGACTGCAGGTAGGGTTTGTAAGACTGTAAGCACAGAGTAATAGTTCTCACATTAATTATGAGCCACAGAAAATACTCAGCTGGCTTACAGGTGAAAGTAATTGTTTCTTTGCCTTCATCCCCACAGTTATCCTCTTATATTAGACACATGGTCCTACATAGAAGACGAGATCCATCTACTATATGGATCAAATATAATTTTACCTTTATTTAGTGAATTGGGGTTTCATGTAAAAATGTAGTTGATGGTCTTAAATCATAGAAAAAAAGAGCAACACATTTGTTGCCCTTACTCCATGTTAAGAATCATATTCATGTGCATTCACAACCAAAAAGTCCCCCAAAAACCAAGAAAAAATACAGTACATACTTCGAAGTACACTTCAGATAACCTCATAATATCTATAGGAAACTCAGGAGTTACTGCATCCTCTTATTTCCTAACTCATGACAAAATATATATATTATTGTCAACACAGACACCCCTGCTGCACGGCATGATAGCCATTAGTCTTTAAACCTGTACAGTATGTTCAATTTAGATTCATTTTTCTTCTTCCACCCAGGGACCCAAAGGACGTCCAGGCACCCCAGGCTCATCGGCATACCCAGGATTCAAGGTAGAATCACTGTTCCTCTAAAGCAGATGTATGGTACAAGTCAGGGGTATTTTCTTACAGCTGTGTTTTCCTATATCCTAATTATTATAAAGAGACATCAACATTTCTTACTAAAAAGAACTTTTATATCATTTGTAGTGAACCTGTGAATTTATAACACCACAATATATCAGATCCACACGCCGTAGGCATAAAGGCAGCAGCTGAAAGGGCAAAGTTTGTATTAAGCTTCTCTGCTATTTCACCAGCAGATGGGGCTACTGTGCTCACACTGACGGTAGCAATTTTTATTGCTCTATCTGTCACATATACTACTCTTGTTACAGAGGTAATGACGACTTGTAAAAGCGGATATTTTTTAATATAAAACATTAACAATAATTAAATTGCCTAATCACGGATCTTCATTTATAGACACTATCCTAGCTTAGCAGTTACAGGTCATTTCATTAAACCCTTTTGACTTCTTGGTAACATATATCTAATCAGCTGATAATATGGCAGCAGTCGTATTTGGACATGTTGACATGGTCAAGATGACCTGCTGAGGTTCAAACCGAGCAAAGAATGAGGAAGCAAGGTGGGTGAAGGTGCCTTGTTAATATCAAAGGAGAGCGGCTTGACTACTCTGAGCTGAGAAGAAGGCAGTAACTCAACAACCGCTCATTACAGCCAGAAGAGCAAACGAGCATCACTGAAAGCACAAAATGTTAATATCACTCTGCCACAATGACACATTTTCAGATGCACCCTCTGGGTTTTATGGTTAGCTAACTGAAAATGGTTACTTATCTATATGTTGGTTTAGAGAGATGATACCATCAATATTTCTGCTCTAATCTGTTTTTTGGGTGCATCTTGTAGGGAGACCAGGGAGACCCCGGACCCCCAGGACCTAGCTCTTTTGTTAATGGGGGTTATGCTATTCAAGGTAACACCTTGAGGTTTTTTTTACATGTGTTCCTGTGAACCACCGGCCCTTTAACCACCTCTTATGTGATTGGTTGCAGGACCTCCAGGGGACTCGGGTTTACGTGGCTTTCCAGGACCCCAGGGTGACCAGGGGCCTCAAGGCTTTCCAGGACCTCCCGGCCAACCAGGACCTGATCGTTTTGGTCCAGGTAATACACACAAATTCACACTGATCACGGAGGATTAACCACCATCAGTAATGATCTTTAGACAACAGAAGCTGTCTGTGCACACAGGTCTTCGAGGTCCTCCTGGGCCCAAAGGTGTAAAAGGAGAAGTGGGTGACCCCGGCTTACGGCCCACTGGTTTTGAAGGTTTCCCAGGACTCCCTGGGCCCCCAGGACCCAGTGGCCTTCCTGGACCTCAAGGCCCTCCAGGTACATTTACACAAAAACAGCAGATAAAGCTCTGTGGTCCTTCCCTCTCAGGCAAGCAGAAGTAGAAACCGAATATTTGAAAGTACAGCTTTATTTTTATTTTCCTCCTAATTTTCTTATACATGTTTGAGCTTTGACTGTTGTGTAAGTTGTGCTCAGTTTCTGTTACTGTTGGGGTTACGGGGATTGAAGCAAAATATTTTTCAGTATATAAAAAATAGGTTTTTACATCTTAAACACAATAAAATTCAACTACTCGGTAGAAGTGAAAGACAAGACATAGAAACACTTTCAAATATAACAGCTGACTGACTTTGCTGTCCTTCAAGGCACAAACGCTGAGCCCTGCTACATCTATCCTGATACAGGTCAGTCCTACAGGTATCCCAAAGGCAGCCATATTTCTTTGAAACTCGCCAGCAACAATCACGCTGCCAAAGTGAAATTCAAAACCGCAGACTCAACTTTCACAGCCAGCATCTAGCTGCCACAATGCTTTATTTGATCACTTCTGTGCTGTGGAGGGAGCGGTTGTTAGTATAGAGTGTAGCCAGCTTCAGTCTTGGATATGAGAGGCTCTCTCTACTGATCCAAGCTGCTTCTCTCATCTCTGGTGACAAGGTGTCGCCTGCTGTGAACGTAATTCACAGATCTCACGTGGACATTAACGCTTGCTAGCAAAAGATTTCTTTAATGACTGTTTATTTCTAAAACAAACACATGGAAACACAGGAAGAAACAGTCTGTGAAACATACTGGAAGGAAATCATTGGAAAAACATCCAAAAGATGATTTCACTGGCATGGAAGATGACTGTGTTTGGGTATTTTCGTTGCCGGGGTAAGGCTCCGAACTGCAACAGGCTGTGCATGCTGCTTCTGGTGAGTAGCTCTTAACCATGACGGTCGATGTAAAATCACTGAAGGGGTTCATGTTGTTTTACATTTTAAGATGACAAAAAATAAGCCTCTCATCTTGCAACAGCAGCTTAAATCTTTTGTCAAATCTGGAAACCAAACAAAGCAAACTAACCTGATTTTAAACTGTGGCTTCGAGCCGCACTTCCGCTCTGCTGGCTTGAGTAATTCCTTTTCCGGTTATTGAAAGCTTGGTTTCAAAAGGAAAAGCAATAAATCAGTTCAAGAAACTTAAACAAGTATAAAGTGTTTGTGTAAAATCTTAAAGTAACAATTTGTGACTTTTAAAACTACTTTGCGGTCAGTGTAACCTCTAATGGGTAGCTTTGCGTGTGTGTTTGTGCAGGTGACTCTGAAGGTCTACCAACTGCTCCCCCTGGAGGCCCCGGGCCGCCTGGTCCCACAGGATTTCCAGGAAACATTGGTGCCAAAGGGTTTAGAGGTACACACAGATGTGCAGACTTCATGAAATGAAATGATTTGTTTCTCGCAAAAAATATATTTAAATCATAGCGTTTTTCAAAATGAGTCAAAATTGTTGCCGAGAAGTGAAGAGGTGAGTGAGGAGTTTACCCACACATGAAAAGCAAGCAGCAAAATACAAATACGAAGCATTGGTATCCAAGGAAACTAAAACACAACTACTGGAAATGGAAGCAAAAGTGCGACAATCTACAATTCTTAATCCTGCCGTCCTGCAGGCGACCCTGGTGACTGCAGATGTTCTGGAGGAGACTTCTCGGGGTTAGATGGACCACCTGGACGTCCAGGAACCAATGGCAGTCCTGGCCTGCCTGGGGTGAAGGGTTTTCTTGGAGACCCCGGTTCACTAGGCTTCAGTGATCGTCCAGGACCTAGTGTAAGCAAAACTCTGCCCTTGATATGACTTGAATGGGAATTATTAATAATAATAATCATCATCATCATCATCATCGTATTAATCGTAATGATAAGTAATTTAAATGCATGCATACCAGTTTCTGAAGTTTCACATTTCTGTATCTCTGCAGGGTCCTCCTGGTCAGCGGGGCTTCCCCGGGCGTAAGGGAGAGAAGGGGGCTCCATATTACCCCACCCTAAATCTGGGGTTGAAGGGAGCCATAGGAGATCCTGGACCCAGAGGACCTACAGGTGAAACAGGAAATCCTGGAAGAGACGGGCTGCCTGGCTTCCCTGGATTTCCTGGACCCCCAGTGAGTCCTTCGAAACACAGTTTACATATTAGTTCATCTTCAGAAAGATTTTCATTTAATACGTTTTTAAAAAGACGTCCAAATGAGGATCATTGTTTCCTCTTTCCTCTCATATATTTTCTGTCCTTTCATTTCGTTTTTTCCCCTTTCTTCTTCTTTTGTTTTTCGTCTCTCGCTTCTTTGCTGTCTTTTCATCTCATTCCCTTATTTCATTTCTTCTCCTGTATAATTTCTGTGCCTTTCTGTTCTTCCCCTTTTATTTTGTATATTCTCATCTCTTTCCTTCCTTTTTCTCTTTTCCTTCCTTTTATTTTCTTTTGTCTCCTGTTCTCTCTCCCACCTTTTCATTATCCTTCTTTTGTTTTACTCATATTTTCTACCACTCACCTTCTTTGCTTTCCCTTTTTTGCTTTCTTTACTTTCTTTTTCTTATATTTCCTCTAACTTTCCTTTTCTCCTTCTTCCTGGTTTTCTCTTTCCTTTAATGGCCTATCCTCTTTCCTGTTTCCTTATTTTCCATTCCCTCTTCCACTTCTCACCTTTCCTTCCTTTCTTTTCTTTTCTTTTCTTTTCTTTTCTTTTCTTTCCTTTGCCTTCTTTCCTTTCCTCTCCTTTCCTCTCCTTTCCTTTCCTTTCCTCTCCTCTCCTCTCCTCTCCTCTCCTCTCCTCTCCTCTCCTCTCCTCTCCTCTCTAGGGTGATGCAGGCATCGGCTCAAGGGGAGAAAAAGGATTTCAAGGGTTTCCAGGTTCTAAGGGACGTCCTGGAGGCCCTGGTGAGCCGGGCATTGGCTATGATGGAGCACCCGGCTTGCGTGGAGACCCTGGAGAACCCGGTATACCTGGTTCTCCAGGTATACCGGGTTCACCTGGAGAGAAAGGTAAATAATGGTGTTTTGAGTGTGTGTCCGTGAGACAGAGAATGACATAAAATATGTGAATGTGTGTCATACAGTCCTCTTCCACAGGGCGATATCCACACCACCTCATCCCATCACTGTCCATCTTCAGCACACAACAGTTATCGTCCTCACATGCTAGATCATTATAAGACCTCTGTGAGGCAGCCTGTCCAGGACTTGGACAGAGCTTGTGGCTCTTGTTAGATTTCCTCTTCCAAAGCAGCTTCCTGCTCTCCGTGTTTCCTCGGCTGCAGCAGCAAACGATTAACGAAATGATTAACGGTCTCCATTAATGTACTTACACACTTCACCTGCAGCCAACAATCTATAAACTGCTTCCTTAATGGAATGATTGATGCTTAATGATGATGATGTATTTGCTGATTAAGCTAAAACGACTGTGCTTGTTTAGTCTCAGAACAGGTGAGAAGTTTGATGTTTGCCATGTCTGGCTTTTTACCCAAAAATCTGCTGCTAAACTAAATTTACATAACCAAACCAAAACATCGTTTTTGTGTGTTTTTTCCTTTGCAAATCTTTTTTTTTTTTAGCTTATCAACAGTCAGCTTCTAGCTACACTTTTCAGTTTTTTGCTACAGCCACAATGAATATAAAATGATGGCGGCAACAGACGCCCGCATCTTCCTGAGACTAAATGACACAAACCTTTCGGCAGCAGCTGGCCACTCATCTTTAGTATGAATGTGTGCTTTCATACCATGACGACTGATTAATTTTTGCTTTTAATATGAAGGTTATTGTCGCTGGTAGGAGTTAAGAGAGAACGAAGTGTTTGGATGCATCGCTGGCGCACAGATGCCCCTCCTTCCTCTCTCTCCTCTCATGTTGACGGCAATAACCTGTTTTTGCCTGAACTGAATGAACTTATTGCTGATTTGCTGATACCTGTTGTGATGAAAACCCAACTCAATGGCTTTATTGGGGCATGCAAATCAACCTAACTGGCTTTGTATGCTGCCACCTTCTGCCTCTCCCTCTCTCTCTACCTGTCTTTATCTCCCCCATCCATCCATCCCCTCGTCTCTCTGACCTCCTTTGTGCATGTGTATCTATCCAGGTGAAAGCATCTGTGAAGGGCTTAATGACACCGAGGAGGGACAGGGTGGGTAACTGATTCTTTTATCCACCAGCCAGGCTAGTGAGCCTTCGACAGAACCTCTAGAGTTAGTTTCAGGCAGACGAGCAGCTGGTGGATGAATATGCTGCTGCTGTTTACAATGGAAGCAACCTGTTTGGTCTGTCCGATGGGTTTCAAAAAACGAGCATTCCACATTCAATGAATGATGCTTCAATTATATGACTTTCAGAAACTAGAGAAACTTTTTAGGCCAGTAAACCTCCCACGAACAGTTGGGTCCAAAGTTATTGCAGTAGTGTGTAAAGAACTGTAAATGTCATAATTCATGAAACTAAAACAGAGAGAAAAGAAGACGTGGTATCAATGATGACCATTAAAAATATAACCATGGGTTTTGCTTTAGTCAAGCCTGTAGGACCTCGAAGATAGAAAAGGGAAAAATTACTCAGTATATTTAGGGAGACAAAATAACTTGTGATCATAATCCAAACCTAAGCCTATAATCTGGTTAAACAAAAGTTGTTGTCTTTGTTCCCTAATTGCCGAGATTTGAGCATAAAAAGAAAGAATGATTCTGATTGCTTGGGGTTATAGTTAAGCTTAGGTTTGGCACAGATGATGACTTAGATCTCAGAGGGTTAATGATGTGATAGCCTGGATGTAAGCCATTCATTAGCTTTGGGTTGCCAGGTTATGCATTTTTCCTAAATAGCCCATGTTTATCCTTTTTATCATTCTGCCCTTGTAATATTAGTAGACCCTTGGTAAACACCTAAGAAACTCCAGTGTTTCTGCAGCTCTGTCAAAAAGCATTGTGTCAAAGATATTTTTCACAGTCTGGGAGCCCAGACTATTGTTTGAGGCCTTATTACAGCTTATAAATGTTTCATAAGGGAAGTCTTTTCAGAAAAAGCCCCAGCCTCCTTTAATCATGGGAAACATAGTGCACTCTGGAAACTACTGGCTAACTGTCAATCATTTGTTCATGACGAGGCCGATGGAAGCTTCTCGCTCCCTGCATCTTCAGGGTTTCCACTCAGGCCCAGTCAGTCAATGATTGACTGTCGAGCTTCAGGGCTGTTTATACGCGCTCGGCGTCCAATCAAAGCTGCTGAAATCTTGCGCATGTTTTCAAGCCAAGCCTCTGCTAAATGCTTTTAATTAATGAATGAAATGAAACACAAAACCTGCACTGGATTTCTAATTCCCATTATCTTCTTAATATAATGAATTTGCTTCTAACTCCCTGCACAAAAAGTCTCTGTTGGCATGAGTGGAGGCGATAGACAATCAGCACCTCAACAAAACATTCACTGAATATAATTATCCAACATTTTACTGTGTCACTGTGTTTATCTTGCAGTTATTTCTAATAATACATTATCACATATGTCTACAATGGTGTTAAAGTTGATGTTTCACTATACTGAAGACTTTGTTTGTATTTAACATGTGATTTTGACCTGTGCTACATTGCGCTACTTCAACTCTTTGCCCTGATTTGATTAGTTGAAAAGAATACACAACTCTAAAACTGTGTTTATATATAAATAGGTATACATTTGTAGATGTGCTATTATGTGTCCAAGTGTTCACTCTAAATGTGTATTCAAATGCTTGAAGTCTGAATGCTAACCTGTGTATGACTGCTACCAGGACAAACTCTGCCTTGCGTATTTACGGGTGAGGCAGGAGACCCAGGCGATTCCGGTTTCCTTGGACAACCAGGTACGATTTAACAGATGTCTTATGGTGATTTTACAGCCTTAAAGCCTTAAACTCTATGATGATCACAGTTAGGCACAAACAGACACACACACCTTTACACCATATGTTCTCTGATTGGCTGCCTATCCCTCTCTATGACATCACGGATCCAAGAATAGATCGTAGTAGTTTAATTTTACACAAGATGACCTCAACATTTCAAACTTTGCCCATGTTTAATGCACCAATCTACCAATGGAACAACAGGAAATGGAGAAAAGCATAATAGGTCCTCTTTGCATGCACTTTCACATTGTTCATTTGTAGATACAGGTGCAAATTGCATGATTTTACTTTGTGGCTCTAGGTTTTGTAGTTGATCTATTAAGATTCTCAATCAGTGTTTACAGAAATAAGATGAATATGTTCATTAATAATTTTATGAAACAACTTTGTCTGTATTACTGCTTGTAATGTTGTTGTGACTATTGCTTACAAACTGGGGAAACAAATCATCAGAATGATTGTGCCTCTTTGCCAGGTCTTAAAGGTAAACCAGGGCTGCAAGGGCCCTCTGGACGTCCAGGGTTTGATGGCCCCAAAGGAGAAAGAGGAGACCCCGGCACCGGAGGCGTGCGTGGACCTGAAGGTAAAATTGCGTGGTGGGGTTTCTCTGTACCAGACTGCAATAAGACATAACATGCAAAAGTCAAATAATTACAAATGAAACTCAAAGTCTTTTTTTATTGTACTGTGAATTGAATTGTGTAATTAATTTAATTATCCTCTAATCTCTGATTTAGGCCTTCTTATAATGCAATTACATGGCAGGGATAGCTGGTGTGTTTATGAATTGGACCCAAAAGCAGACACAAGATACAAAAGAAATAGAAGAACGAGGCAAGGACATGAAACTGAATGCGAACATGCAAAAATGTAACTGTGAAATAATCAAAACATGAAAATGAAAATGAGTACGAGCATGAACATGAACCCGGACAGTTGGAAACTTTGACATGAAGACAACCAAACAGCCCGACACTCAACAGAGGAAGATGGGCGACTTAAACACACCGAAGGGTAATGCTGGAAGTGGAAACAGCTGGGGAAACACAGCTGAAACAAATAAACATGACGCCACAGGGGAAGCAAAACTAAACACACTGAACATGGAAACAAGACTTACAAAATCAAGCAGGAAACATAATGGAGCATAGACACGACAGCACAAGGGTGACAATTAGAACATGGATCAGAAGGGAGAGACTAATGCACTGGCATAAAGGAAAGTGAAAACACAGAGGACGAGACCAACTGCAGGGAGGACAGGAAACGACTCGTAAATCAGGAGACACAGATGGAACAAAAACTAGAATAAAACTCAACTAAACCCCAACTAAATAATAACACCAGAACTTAACATTATCTCAATCTTAACATAATAAAATCACAAATACAAAATAAACCCAAAACACCGGGTCACAGACCCAGCCCCTGACAGGTTTTTCTTTTGCTTCTAGTGCTGCATTTATGATTAGGCAGTTACTGGAGGCTGTGCCGTAAATAAAATGACATGTTTAAAACATGTCAATAAACATGTTAAAAAGTAATTAATTGTGGAGATCTTGAAATGTTCGCGTTGCAGGGGCCACATCTACAACCATGCGCATGGGCAGGTGATGTCTTCAAAGCAACCTTGGTGTTTCGAGATGGCGTTAAAATGGCAAAAAGACAGTCAGTCTGCTATCACTTTGTGATCAAATAGGATCAAGTGGTAATTACATGCAATCTGTTTGTGATAGCAGACTGATTAACTGGGACAAATTGTCAAAAAATCTGTTCACATAAACTGCTTACATTCAGAGTGCACCCAGAACTTCATCTGAAATCAAAAATTCTGAATTTCCCCCACATTCAGTCTATCGATATTTAATCGTTAACCTTGATCTTTGGCGGTTTCCTGTCCTTAACCTTGGTTGGTTACAACTTCCTGTCACAGAGAGAGTGATAGAGAGGGTGCTACCAACTTCACTGTTGTGCATTTTAATGCGTTGCTCGGGATGTCATTCCCTGCAGGTTTCACTGGACCCAGAGGGGACCCTGGTATTCCAGGTATCCCAGGGCAGAGTTTTGATGGGCCCAGGGGTAAGGACGGTCTCCGAGGCCGTCCTGGAGCCAAGGGCCAGCCTGGAGAGGTGCTAGGAGCTACACCTGGATTTCCTGGTCAGAACGGTTTACCAGGAATTCCTGGAGACAAGGGCCAGCCGGGAACACCTGGAGGACCCGGAATGCCTGGTGGGTAGCAGGATTTAAGTCAGTTACTTATTTTAATAAAAACAAATAAAAACATAGTATTCGATGGGTGTCCTGAAATAACAAATGCCAGCTGACTTAGCATTTAAATGCTTCTGCAAGCAACACTTTGTAAACAAAGTCTGTTCTTGAAGGGTTTGATGGACGTCCTGGTGCTCCTGGTCGAAAAGGAGAACGCGGAGTTAACGGTTTTCCTGGTAATCCTGGCCTTCCTGGGCTTCCAGGTGACCCAGATGGTCGCATTCCTGGTCCACCTGGCCCTGATGGTAGTAAGGGTCTGAGAGGACCACCAGGTGAGAGAAAGAAATGATTTGGCGGGTTTTGTTATATTTTTTGCACATTTTACACTCGAATTTGTACCTTTGAGAGATTCTTAGTGTGAATTATTGCAAAAGAAGGTGAAATATGACTTTGTTGTGATCTCTACTGAAATCCTTCACCTCTCATCCCTGCACCAGCTCTGGTTCATTCCTCTTTTGTTCACATCGTTCTTTCACAGTCTCCATCATCACAGTTGCCCGTTTGAATCGTGTTGTTTATCAAACACTGCATCACCCACGAGAATGTCTTCTCCCTCTTTGTTTTTGTATTGTTGTATTTTTCCATGTCTCTGTTCTTCCTCCTTGTCACTTTCATCTTTTTTCCCAACACCACCACCACCATCATCATCTCCATCCATCCTCTCATCCCTCCATCCTTTTTTTGTTGGTGTTGGGTCACTCGTTATAGGCTGCCCAGGTGAGACACTCTTTCCCTCGTCCCATTGTCCATCTCTCCTCCCTCCCAGCCGCGCCACCCTTGGCTTGCATTTCCTCCATCCTCTTGCTGTTGGTGTATTAGAACAAACACTTGAACTGCTGCCTTCATTTCTCATCTGCGCTGCACACAAATGTCCATCTCCACAGTGCAGTCGTGGAGTCTCGTATGGGGTGTAACACCACGTCTCTGGAAAAAAAAGATGGTAAAGGAAAGTAATTAATATGAAGGTGAATGAATACAGAGGCAAAGTAAAACATTAACGCCTATATTATTTATTATTTTCAAATTATTTTTGATTAATTGAATGGCATATTAATTAATTTATGTAATTTTATTTTTGTTCTTTATTTATTTTTGTCTTTTGGGAGGGGGTGGAGCAGCTTACCTCCTCCAAATATAGTGTTACCTCATTATCTAAGAGACGATGACTTTTGCCTATGTTTGATGAGGTGCTTCATCATAATCGTGCCATTTGACTGTGTTTGCATCACTAACTATTTTAAAGTACATAAAACTATGATGCTAGAAGGAAATGACATCATCACACCCCACAGAAAGACTGAACCAGATGGATATTTTGTAACAGTTCTGTAAACAAAGCATTTCCGCAGGAAATGTGAAAACCACTGTTTGCTGTTCTTACTTGCAGAAACGACTAACCTCATTGTGAACTAAGTGTTTCTGTCTAATCAGTTCCAGATGTGTTTGATGAATTAACTGTAACAGGTTTGTGTGAAAATTGAAGATTTGGGGGCAAACGCTGTTTAACTCAAAGCTAGAAGCTTTTTATTTTACACTCTTGAAAGGACTTCTTATTTTCAGCGCATCCTTGCATTGATCAAAAAGTGATAAGCTGCAACTTTGCAGCACAGATGTGCTGAAAATGGGTTCATTTTTTAAGAATGTAAACAGTAGCAGTTAGTGTGCTTTAGATGGCTTAACCTTGCTAGTCTGGAATTGCACTCAGAAACAGTATGATTACCAATCGGCTGGTTCTCCTGTAATGTGAGTATCAAAATTAGCCACACTGAGCTTTCATGTCTCTGCAACAAAATCTGCAATCTGGGTGCAATTACAGACCAATCGCAGCAATGAAGTATTGTAAAGAAATGTGTGATGGCATTGTTGTTGCTGTTTGCAAGGCTGCTTTAATATGTGTGTTAAAAGATAGAAAAACTAGCTTAAAACCTGATTGTTCGGAGGTAAGTGTATTCATCATACAAAAGATAATAATACATATTATTATATTATGATACAGTTATGGTCAAAATGAAAGATTAGCCTCTTAAATTCTAAGGTTGTACCTATAAGAACATAATAAAGATAGTCTGGTCCTTAGCAGGTCTTAAAATTAGGCAAACACAGCCTCAGATGAACTACAAAACATGTTGCATTGTGTATTTAATAAACAAAAACAAAAGCAAAAAGAAGAAGCATTGCGTAAAAAGTGTAGGAGCGGTCCTACCAGCAAATTCGCCCTCAATCAGTCCTGCAATGCTCAGTGAAAATGTGCAAGAGGTACGTCTCAGACTCTACAGGGCTCAGTTGTCATGTTAAATGTTAAAGGTCATTAGCAGAGATGGGCAGTAATGCGTTAAAAGTGATGTAATCCGATTACTTTTTCAAGTAGAGAGAAAAGTCAGGGATTACTACTACAAAAAAGTAATTAGATTACTGTTACTTTACCGTACGCTCACTGTGTTACTGCGTTACTAAGTAACGAAAAAACAGGCAGCAGACTAATTACACGGAGGATAACGAGATGATGGGAAACAGAGGGAAACACAGCTGGAACTAATCAGACATAACAGACAGGGAGGAAGCAAAACTGACAGGACAACAGACTATCAAAATAAAACAGGAAACATGAGACACACACTAAAGCATGGACTAACTGAACACAGGGAACCAAGGCAGCGAGAGACACGACTGGGAAACAGATGAATAAACATGGAGACAGAAGTTAGCATGCGTGATGGAGCATCGACACAGGGGAGACATGGAAACAGAACCAATGACTTAAATGCTCTGTTCAGCTGTGCATAAATTAATTTCTGTAAACCTTCATGAACTGAAGTAACGCTGTCAAGAATACTGAGCCAAGATTATTAGAAAATGATGTGACTGATAAAATCATGCAGAACAGTATCAAGTTATTGTTGCTAAAGGTGATGCTAACTACTATTGACTTTTGGACTACATTATGAAATGTGTTGTTGTTCATTTGAGGTTGTATTTGTGTAATTTTAAAATCTGGTAAGCACCCGAAGACTGCATGCTTTTCCAGATAATTAGCCAGCAGCCCTTTTTCCATGTGTCTATATGAATGTCAGATTGTTGTCAGTGTTTTGTTTTTCTCACTGTCTCTCCTTCCATTATTGGCAGGTTTCCCTGGTCGGAAAGGAGAAAGAGGAGAACCAGGTTTCCCAGGGCCTGCTGGGATGAAAGGAACTCCCGGACGACCTGGTGCTACTGGGTTACCAGGAACAAGGGGACGCCCCGGTTTACCAGGACCAGGGACTATAGATGGAATACCAGGAACGCCAGGAAGAAAGGGTCTGCAGAAGTAGTTTTTTTGTTTGTCATTTTTAGTGGTGTCGTGTTAGATGTTGATCATGACTTTACTGACTATGATGATGGACAGAGTGATCCTACTGGTTGACTCCCACATTAAAAAGGCATGGTTGGGGAATTCATATCACCATTGTACGAACATCAGTAATACGGTCAGTGCTGCAATGTACTGACCATGGTGTGGTGGTGAACAAGATTACTTTATTAAGATTGTTCAGGGAGTTTTTAAGACAGCCTGATAACAATGAATTACAAAATCTGGTCAAACAATTCCAAGATATCTCACAGTGTTAGTAGAAGCCCAGATAATTAGGTTAGACAATATGTTTGCATGATTTTTAGGGCCAAGTTCAATGACCTCAGTTTCATCAGAAGTCAGAGGTCATCAAGTCTGTATGTCTGTAAGACATTCATGCCGTTTAACGCACACTTTTGCAGGTTTGTGTCGTCAGGCTTCGAGGATAGATAAACCTGAGTGCCATCTGAATAACAAAGAAAATGTGTGCTGTACCCTTGAATGATGCTGCCTAAGGGAAGCACGACCTCTCAGTTCATTTTAATTCTTATTAGCACAATAAAGCCAACCAATGACGGGGAAACATTTCACTTTTTTTCTCTGCTTCATATGTTTCAGTTACCCGTCCAGTATTACTGACATTGTCACTGCCATTCTGCTTTGTTACAGATATCATAATAGTGACTAACTATGCTAATTTCCACAGGTGACAGAGGCGTCCAAGGAATGATGGGCTTCCCTGGATTTGCAGGACCTCCTGGCAGTTCAGGATTTCCCGGAGTGAAAGGACAGCCTGGCGTGCCTGGAGCAAATGGACGCCCTGGGTCGCCTGGATTCTTTGGAACTAAAGGTAAAATATCCCCCAAAGGAATAAGTGTACTGATCCTGGGCGAATAAAAGAATAAATTAGCAATGCTAATGCTACTCCTTGAGATTATCATGAGGCAAACTGCGTGACATGGTTACGCATGGCTACAATTCCCCCACTGTTTGTTTTGTTCCCGCCTAATACTTGGCTCTGTCACAACAGCATCTAAAGGGCACTTGCTG
>NW_005187852.1:201827-203402 GCF_000239375.1 Pundamilia nyererei
AGAACGTCACCGGATAATCTGAAGGGCATAAATTAACTGCAGACTTTATTAGGATCTTCTGGTGAATTTTAAATCATTTAGAGAAGAGATTCATATTTGTTACATATTTTGTAAAATAAGCAATTTTTTCATAGATGAGGACTTCACTTAACAAACAAACAAAATATCATGTACTGTGCTCTTAAAGAAGGGGGAAATTATCAGTAAACCCCTAAAACAGCATTTTGTTACATGCTGAAAACATGCTGTAAAGTTTAGCACTTTGATACGGGAGTCTCCAGATACTGAACTTCAGAGCCAGCCCCAAGTTCCCACTAGTGGAACTGCAGCTGTTCGCACTTCTGCAAAATGTAGGCTCTCTAATGAAGAATTTAACTGCTTTTTGCTGCTGTGAACATCCATCACCTTGTGTTACAAACTCTGATCTTTCTCTGGGTTAACAGGTGACAAGGGTCAGCCAGGTGCACCTGGTCGTCCAGGACGACCTGGAGCTCCTGGTTTCCCTGATGTGAGTAAAGGGCTGCCGGGAGAACCTGGCCTTTCTGGGGAAACAGGACTTCCAGGCTTCTCTGGACAAAAAGGAGAATCTGGAATTATGGGATTCCCCGGCACTGTGGGACCAAAAGTAAGAAAAGATGCATATACATGTAGCAAATTTTGCCAGGCAGAGATTAAAATTCGGATGTTTGTTTGTTTGTTTTTAGGGCAATAATGGCTTTCCAGGTTTATCTGGAAGGCCTGGAGAAGTTGGTCGGCCTGGTGCCAAAGGTAAGAGTACATATTAGTGCTGTTGGATATAACGATATGCATCGGATGATGATATGAAAACATCTGTATTACACTATCATTTGTTTCGTTGTGTTCCAAAATAAACTGTTTACGGCAATATTGTAGTGGCTATATTCATTTCTAATAGTTCTCACTTTCTCTTATATTTAAAAAAAACGCACTATGCATGGGCAAGCGACTGTTTTCATGCATTGTTGTTTGCAGCATGTGGCTCCGCCATCCGCTTGTTTATTTTCCACATAAAAGTGTCACAATAAAGCCGAAGATCCTGTTCCAACTTTTCAAAATAAACTGACGTGATGATAATATACAGTATTCTCAAACGTCAAATTTTGGAGTATGCATTAATGAAAATACCTAAAATAAGGTACACGACACCCAGCTTCACGCAAGTTGCCCGAGATTCACAGAATTTACAGAAAATGTTACATTTTTGTGATTTATATCGTTGTCGGGACGATAAACGTGTTATATCAGGATATGAGATTTTGTTCATATTGCACAGCACTAGTACATATGAAGTCTACCATCAGTGATAAACATCTTCTTTACATCTGTTCATAATCAAATCAAACATCCATTGACTTAAATGCTTTTTTCTCTTAGGACTACCTGGAGAAACTTTTGGTTATCCTGGAGCACCAGGACTTAAAGGCCGACAAGGAGATTCAGGGATCCCAGGTAAGACTCACCTTACTCGGTTACGGTGAAACTTTATTTGTCATGGCCATTGATCAGCAACCACTGATCAATGGCCATGAGTACCATTCACAGAGAGTTGGGGAA
>NW_005187852.1:204111-214680 GCF_000239375.1 Pundamilia nyererei
TTTAATGTTTTGTTTGTTTGTTTTATTTTTGTTATTTTAGGTTTTCCCGGACCACCTGGTTTGGATGGCCTTAATGGCCTAGCAGGACCTAAAGGCCTGTCTGGAAACCCAGGCAAGAATCACATTTCAAACACCAGCTGATTCTATATTTCTTGCTTTATTTCACAGCTCACTACTCACTCAGTACTCAGTAAACAAAAATGAGATGTACAATAAGCCAGATAATCCAAAGCTAAAGCTAATCTCAGCATGATCCTGTAAGAATAGATGAATGTATCAAGTAGTTATGGCTCGATAACTGAGGAACGATGAGCAGTTTTGCATTTTGGCCCTTTGTGTGTCTGCAGAAAAGGAAAGTTCATTATTCAAAGCTGTGAGGCATACTGCTTTGGGAAAGCTCAACCTTTTCACCCTCTTCATCAGGGTCAACATACGTCTGATTGTTTTAGGCTTGCAAAGATGAAAGATTTAACAACTTTATGTTTTTTAATCTAGGTGCAATTCTGGGAGGTAGGCCCGGCCTTTCTGGTAGTCCAGGGTTGAAGGGAGAAAGAGGTGTTTCCCAACCCGGTGTTCCAGGGTATCCCGGCCAAAAAGGACAAAGAGGAGAACCAGGTGAAATAGACTTCAATGAAATCAAAAATGTGCAGATTCAATGTGCAATAATATATATAGCAATAGATTTTTTTACTTTCTGTATATCAGGTCCTTTTGGATTGAAAGGGAGCCCGGGTATCCCTGGACCTCCTGGACCCAGATCAATAGAAAGCTTTCCTGGACCTACAGGAGATGCAGGTCTCCCTGGACTGGATGGACAGTATGGTAAATACATTTCCTCAATCAATTTTGATGATTTTGTTTTCCATTCTCTTCTTTTTTCACATTTTTTTTCTTTTTTCCCTTTATATTCTCCTATACTTTTCTATGCTTAGTTTTTCTTTCTTTTCCCTTTAACGTTAATTTATTCAACCTTCCTTGAATTGAATTTCTCTCTTCCTCTCCTTTTTTCTTTCTTACAGGTGTCCAAGGTCCTCCAGGTCTTCCCGGCCCACCTGGTCCAGGCACAGCTCAGGGAGACAGAGGTGACCCAGGTCTGCCAGGCTTCCCAGGGAACCCTGGTACAAAGGGTGAACCAGGATTACCTGGAGGTCCTGCATTCCCTGGCAGACCTGGTTTAAAAGGTGGAGTATGGCTAAAATACATGGCATGAACTAAAAATGCTGCTTCTTCTTTTCTATGTTTGCTCCTATATGTTTTCAATTTAAAAAAAGATAAACTGAAACATTATGTATTTGCCCTTCAGGACAAAAGGGTGATGGTGGTTTTGCTGGAATTCCTGGTGTCCAGGGTTTTAGAGGCGACTCTGGTTTTCCTGGAAGCCAAGGAACGGCAGGAATTAGAGGTAGGACAGCATAAGTCTTTAGTTTCCCCCACTCTTTTCCCCACAATTTCTTCTTCATTTTCTTCTACCCTTTATCTTTCCTCCATCCCTCTTTTTCTCCACCCTTTCCCTTCCAGGGTTTCCAGGTCCAAAAGGTTTGCCTGGAGTCATATTTCCAGCTTCACTGCCAAATGGGCCATATCCACAAGGTGATCCAGGTTTCCCTGGTGAAAGAGGAAGCCCTGGTAACCCTGGAGAGCCTGGTCAGTCTGGTTTTCCTGGGCGTAAAGGTGAGTTGAAGGCACAAACAAAGTGTGTATCTGCATCCACTTAACCTGAACAGAGTTACGGGGGCACCATTATAACAGAGACATCCAGACTTCCTTCTCCTCAGTCATTTCTTCCAGCTCTTTTGGGTGGGTCCATCGAGGTTTTCCCAAGCCAGCCAACATACGTAATCTCTCCAGCATGTCCTCAATCTGCCTCAGGGCCCTCACTGAGAACACCTCACCTACGAAGCACCTGGGACGGACCTTAGTCAGATGCCTGAACTACCTCAACTGGCTTCTTTCAATGTCAAGGAGTAATAAGGGACTTCTCCAAGTGTCTTCCAAGTGGCTGAGCTCCTCATCCTGTCTCTAAGGCTGAACCCAACAACTCTTGAGAGAAAGCTCATTTCCACCTCTCGTATCTGCGATCTGATTCTTTCAGTCACTACCCAGAGCTCTTGACCAGGCCTTATTCATGAGTAAGAGTAGGAATGTAGATTGACCAGTAAATCAGCTCTCTCTTTATCATGATGGACCAATGCAGCATTCACATCACTGCAGATGCAGCCGGAATCCATCTGTCAGCCACCTGCTCCTCTCTCCCCTCACTTGTGAACAAGACCCAGAAATATAAGAGGGAAGTTACTTGTCCCCTACCCCAAAGAGGCACTCTACACTTTTCCAACTGAGGACCATGGCCTTGAACTTTGAGGTGTTAATTCTCATCTCTCCGTGTCTCCTTTTGCCATAAACTGCCCCAGGTGGGATTTGAAGGGGACCCGGGGCTCTGCCGAATGTTTCCAGCACACCCTCGCTCTCTGTTTGTGTGTGCCTGTCCTGTCTAAAATTCCAACCTGCCACCTGGTCCAGCTCGTTCTAACGACAGCTCTACTCCTCTCTTCACCCAAGTCTCCAGAACATACAGCGGCATATCTGACATATCTGATTATGCAATTACAAAGTTGATCATTGACCTTCGGCCCAGGAAGTCCCAGTGCCAGGTCCACTAATGGACTCCCATGTATTCGAAGATGGCGTTCAGTAAGGGTAAGCTGTCGTTAGAGCAGATGTCCAATGACAGAACACCTTTCGGGTTCAGACAGACTGTTTCTCCCAGTCCCACTACACCCAAGGTCACACTGTCATTGTCCCCCAGAAGGACAATGAGGTCACAAAGTGGGGTATTTTTCCACACCCCACTCAAGGAACCCAAGAAGGCTGTGTACTCTGAACTATTATTTGACACATAAGCGCAAACGACAGTCAGGTCCCCGACCCTGTCGTCCTTTAGAGAAAACTCCCAATGTGCATGTACCCAGCCAAGGGATTGCAAGTATACTCAACAGCTCTCACCAAGGGCAGCTGCAGAGTGGAGCAAAGTACAACAACTCTGCATGAAACTGTTTATGAACCCAACCTGTGCATTGAGGCAAGTTCCACTATATCAAGCCGGTATCTCTTGGCCTTAAGCACTAGCTCAGGCTAGTGACATTTCATGTACCCAAAGTCAATTTTAGCAACTCGAGATCAGACCACCAACCACAGACTTTCAACCACTGCCTAATCCACTCTGCATCAGACTCCTGCAAGTGTCCACAGGAAGGGTGGCCTCATGGGCTAAACCCTGACCACCATTCACTTGCTGACAATGTTCTCCTCTGGGCTTGGCTCAAGTATGGGGCCTTTTTAACTCCAGGCCAGCCAAGGAACAATGATCCAAATGGTTTGCGTGATTCAAACTTAGTTTACCCTTTTCACCCAGAATAAGTTGCTTTGGGAGAACATACCAGAGGTTAATTGCCACCAACAACATAGCTTCTACGACACACAAATCCCTCCATCACAATAAGATAGCATTGGAGGAGCGTTATCCTTCATATCCTGCAGGAAACAGGAGCTGTTTGCTCTGCTTAGGGTAAGCTAGTTTGCTTCCATTCAAATGCAAACAAAGTGAAAGAAGGCAAACGTTTTTAACATAGAGTGTTAAAATCTACTTTCCCCCAACATCAATATAAATGATATGCAGCTAATCTGGCGTGTTTTAATGTACAGAGAGAGAAAAAACAATAATAAAGTGAGAAGATGAAAAATGAATGATAAGCAGTGTAAAATATTCTCCTGCTGCAGGTACTGTGGGGAACCCTGGTCCATCGGGTAGACTGGGCAGGACTGGAGTTCCTGGTTTTCAAGGACCTCTTGGGGATCCCGGACCTCCTGGTTTCCCTGGATCCCCAGGAGCACAAGGTCAGGATTTTTGTTTATCTTCGACTTTTTAATAGCTTATCACTTCTAGCATGTTCTTATTCATTCCCCCGTCTTCTTCAGGGTTTCCTGGTACAATTGGCCCTCGCGGCATTCCCGGCAGCGTCGGCCGCAGCCACAGCATCGGCTACACTCTGGTTAAGCACAGCCAGAGCCCCCAGGTTCCCATGTGTCCTCAAGGCATGGCCAAACTGTGGGAGGGCTACAGTCTGCTGTATGTAGAGGGACAGGAGAAGGCACACAACCAAGACCTCGGTATGAAAACACTCTCAGGCTCTTATGAACCATAAATACTAGTTATAGCAGTCTTTGTGTGGCACAATTAAAGGTTTAAAACCTCCCTTTGTCTCTTCAGGTCAGCCGGGGTCGTGTCTCCCCAGGTTCAACACGATCCCCTTCCTCTACTGCTCGCCCAGCGAGATTTGCTACTACGCTAGCCGCAATGATAAATCCTACTGGCTCTCCACGACCGCATCCATACCCATGATGCCCGTGGAAAAGGAGGAGATAAGACCTTACATCAGCAGGTATTGTACACTGTGTTACTTTAGTCAAGCTGCCTGTCATATACATGTGCATACAATTAATGAAGCTTTCATCTGATTATATGAATAACACAGGTGTTCAGTATGTGAGGCTCCATCTCAGGCAGTGGCGGTCCACAGTCAGGATATGACAATCCCCAACTGTCCTATCGGCTGGAGGAGTCTCTGGATAGGATACTCCTTCCTAATGGTACGTAGTTAATGGCAGCTTCTACCAAACAGATTTAGACCAGCAATTAGATGACGAGGTTATTTCTCCCCATGGTTCTGCATACTGCCAAATTGTCTTCAGAGATGTCATATTTAAAAAAAATGTCCTTTCATTTCTGACACAGCACACAGCAGCTGGTGCAGAGGGCGGCGGTCAGTCCTTGGTGTCTCCCGGTTCCTGTCTGGAGGACTTCCGGGCAACTCCGTTCATCGAGTGCAACGGCGCCAGGGGCACCTGCCACTACTTTGCCAATAAATACAGCTTCTGGCTGACAACCGTGGATCCAGAAAATGAGTTTACCTTCTCGCCAGCCAAGGAGACGCTGAAGGGAGGCCAGGAGCGCTCCAGAGTCAGCCGCTGCCAAGTGTGCAGCAAGATCTTGTAGTAGGCAAAGGTGAAAGATGGAGGAGTGAGGCGGGGAAACATCAGGAGGGGATTCACTAACATTTCAAGAATTTATGATGGAGGATCAGATGGATTTAAAAAAGAACACGTGACTGACTGAATGGACCTTTCTCCTGTGCTGTGATGGTTTCAGAATCGAGTCGAGCAACATCGACCCCATTTTGAGAGTTTTTTAATCCCCTGTAGGAATGAATGGCTTTTAAAAAAAGAAGAAGAAGCTGGAGGTAGGAGGAGGAAAGAGAAGAGTCCCAGTGTGAGCGATCTTCTCGAGATTATCACTGATAATGGTGCTATTCTTTATGTATGTGTTTATTATGTGTCAGCTTTCTTGTGACAGATGTCAGCGAGAATCATTCTCGGCTACCTCGGAGAGTGCCCTCACCCCCATTTAGCAAACAAGTGCCCCTCACACACGTTAAGCACCCAATTTAAAGGTTATCAGCTCAGGAAGTTGGTCGTTATTGGTTCTTGTCGCTCCCATAGATACTGACAGCAGGCAGAAAGTCTCTACACCAACTCTGACGTCTGACTGTCATATCTATGGGACAGACAAGCCTACAAATGCTTTTCAATGGGCTGATCACGTTTGAAGTGGGTACATAAGAGCTTAATGTGAGATGAGAGTAAAATTACAGATTGCTGGTTGATTTTAAGGTTTTAAAGCGAGTTTGCATTATCTTATTGGGCTGATCTGAGCAAAGCAGATATAAAGCTTCACTGAAATTCAATCTTTGGGAAGATTAAACCTGTTTTCTTCACAAACTTTTTATTCTACGGCAGTTTAGCACCACGAAGGTGCCCACTGTAAACACACTGAGGATTTTTTCATGTGTTGCATCAATACCTGCAGTATATTTGATGTCGGCCACTTCATTATTGGTTTGAAAATCAACTTGCCAAGACATGTGACTTGCTTGAGGTAAAAATGGCGTTGAAGCTATCCTTTGTTTTTAAGGTTTTGTGATATTTGGATTATTTTTTGGTGCCTTACAATCGGACGTGTGAATTAAAGGAGTTTTAGCTTCATGTAAAGATTAAAACAAATCTGTGGAAAACTATAACTCATTAGCAAATTATTTTTTGCATAAACAAAAAAAGACTAGAAGTATTTTGTTTATTGGACTCCAACAAAAAAACATAAACAAAGCAAGTTTCATTTCTTTAAGTGCTGGTTTTCATATAGAAGGTGAGAAGCATCATCTGTTTTGGGAAACAGAAGGAACTTAGAAACAATCTAAAGTATTCCTAAACATGTCAAAGTCCCTGCGTAAGCTTCACGTAAGCCTGTGTACATTTCACAGTGGGACTCTCAGGTTGCTGCTATGTTACCGTTAGTATGACTTTAAAGGTCAAGTCAGATTTTTCTGTGCAACAGCTGAAATGACAATAGAGAGCTGTTGTTATTGCACTGATGTGGACACAGATGGTTCAGAACATCAAAGGGGCATACATATCTCCACCTCCACTCTCACAGGTTTTCTCTATGCTGCGACCAAACAAGTATTTCTTTTGATTATATCACACTTTTTAAGGCTGCCATTCGCTTGCATTTTGCAAAAAGACACAAAACACACGCTCTCTGATAGATGAATTATTGCTGTACATAGTGCTTACTGTATTTTTCAGCAAATCATGTTAGCGCAAAGGTCTATGATGTTGTTACTCGGTTCTTTTCTTTTGTTTTTGTGTCCTCGGACAGGTAAGAAGATGGCAAAAGGACAATTCTGTGCCTTTAAATATAGATTTTGCAAAAATAAATACAGAAACACACAAAAAATTAGAAATTGTATCTGTTTTTGCATTAAATTTGGTTTTCCTCTGAGTCAAACAGGTTCATCTGTGCTTGGACAGTGGAAGCTACAGCATGACTTGTAACCACTACGACCTCTAGCACGTCTCTCTCTGCTGGTAGCCCTGACTTTAACGCTGTGTCACATAGTACATTTGTGTCTGTATTGCTTTTTTTTGTAATCTAGATTTGTAATTATTGAGTCATGACACTAGCCCCTGGTTTTATTTACTGAGAAGTGAGGGAATGGGAAGGTAATGATGTGTACATTAAATTTTATGGAAAGGAAAACATGCCTGTGTTTTTATATGGGAGCTATGTTCACCGCTGATGATTAGGATGCTAACAGCACACTTTATTGCCAGTTTGGACTTCACCGCACGTTCAGAGCCAAATGGAGAAACATGCTTTAAGATCCCTGAGTGACAGAAAAGAAATGCAGTTTTCCTCAAAGAGGATCTATAACAAATCAAAAGTGGCAACGTAACATGTCTGTTCCTGTAACGTGTGTTTCTGTGCTCACACACTTTGAAATAAAGTCTCAAAACTACTTAACAAATGCATGTTTTTGTTTTTAGCTCAACATGAGGAAGTGAAGTGAATTTAAATATAAAATCTGTAAAACCGAATGTTGCTGCCAGTGGTACTGGTTCATTTCACAAAGTGGATGTAATAGAGCAATAGAAGATACAGCAAGAGCACATTTGGGTGTTCTGATAGGACAATGACTCCAAACACACATCAAAACTGTTTTTAGAATAGATAAAGCAGGCTAAGTTTTACAGAAGGGATAGGCCTTCCCAATGGCTCCATGGTCCATCTCAGAAAACCAACAAGCTTTAATTAACTCTGCCATGCTGCCAAGAACAGTGGCCAATCCAGCTGGAAGTATGCAGTTGTTTATGTTGTTTACCAAAAGCATCTTAGCAAAGGACATTAACCCAAAGCTTAGTGGAGGAATATACTTTTGACCATGTGTGGATTAGAGAAAATCCAGATTAAAATTAAACTTGTGCATCTGAATTCCTTTTCTTTTCTTTTTTAAGTCAGTACAGGTGTGTGCTATAATCAATCACTACACCCTGGAAAGAAAACAGTTCAAAGAATTTATTAAAAGGCCAAAGTTACCATGTCATGTGACCATGATGATGTAAGATGCGCGGAAGTGATTAAATAAAAATAATTAAGAACAACTATTACAAAAAGGAAAAGGCCAAAACAATATCAGAAATGAAAATTGCAGAAGAGATAGATCACAAATTCTGTTTCTGCCTCTTAGTTTTTATTCACATTAATAATTTTTATATGTTTCTATTTAAAATTGGAATAATAAAACACAGATAGATAGATAGATAGATAGATAGATAGATAGATAGATAGATAGATAGATAGATAGATAGATAGATAGAACCTTCGCTCCAGTCCAGTAGGTGGCGGTAGTTCACCTTATCAAAAGAAGAAGAAGAAGCGGAACTCGTAGCACAACAACAACATTGTTAGCAGCATTAGCTCGCAAAAAAGCGAGGAGACTTTTTTCTTCTTATTTGGGTCCCATTAACAGGTGAGTGTAATAACCGAGGGCCGTCAGAGGGTGTGAATGTGCAGTCTGTTGCCCTGTGTGCTTGTACGGTCGGAGAATCGCACATTTGTGAGCCGTTTCAGCTATGTGCACAACGTTAGCTCTCAGGCTAACGCTAGCTCCTAACGTTTTATTTAGTGGTTGTGTGCAAAAGTCACTGCATACAAAGAGTTCTCGTACAGGATGGAGATTAAGGTGTGATGATGAGGATGCAGTGCTGTTGGATTTGTCCTCCCAGGTGAAATAGTTAGTCGACAGCCAGAAAAAATGACTACACATTCATGAAAGCTGATTTCTCGAGAGCTTTTTGTATTCTGCTCGTTGTATCCTGTTAATGACAACGTATACTCGGATACAGGCGTCATTGATACTTGTGGTAACGAGCGGTGTGCACGGATGGGTCCAGATACTCAGAAGGTTAGACGTCAAGATGTTTTGTGTGTCAGGTTTCTTTACTAAAACTCATATTTCTTGAACCCCAGAGGCCTAGAGATACACGCAAGATTTACCACGGATACATCAGTTGTCTTTTTTTAAGATCTGAGGAGGTTTATTGCATACAGACTTGTCTCGTTATTAAGGGTTCAACCTTCAAATGGTTGGTGACCTCCACAGTCAACAGATCCCAGTTCAACAAGCATCTTTGGGATGTGGTCGAGCGACAGATTCTCATTATGAATGTGCAGCTGACAAATCTGGACTGACACTCAAAGCCATTATACAACACGCCTCATTCATGCAAGCACTTGCTCTATGCTTTGAAATGCTTTCTAACATTCACACACATTCATACTCAAATGGATGCATCGAAGAACAGCTTGGTATCTTGCCCAAGGATACACGCAGACTGGCCAACCTTCCAGTCAGTAGATGACCTAGTCTACCGCCTGAGCAACAGCCACCCCATACAGTGTGATGGGGTTAGGGGTGCTGATCATGCAAATGTGGGCCAGAATGGTTCCAGCATCTTGTTAAATCTGTGCCTTTTCTAAGCAGCATTTGTATTTTTCTATTCTTTAACTTACTGCTCTGACTGAGGTCGAACCCGTTGTCCAAACAATTGTGTTTGACCTGGGCTAAAAGTCTATGTTTGAATCAACTGTTATTACTGTTGACAGAGGCCAAGTGGAGACAATCTTGCATAAGAGCACAAAGGAATTTGTGCCTTGATGGCAGAGTGATAAAGTCACAGCTGTGCAGTCACAGCAAACATCAGGTATAAATAAACAGTGCTGAGTAGCAATAAGTGACCATAGGTGTGTGAAGTTGAAATAGTGTGTGTGAGGTCAGCATACAGGCAGAGTAGAGCCAGTGTGACTCATTCAGGAGGATGGATTTAAAAAAGAAAAGCAAACACCCACAGTGGTGGGGACCATGATTTGATCTGTTAATACCTGGTTAAAGCACGTGTCTGTAGCTGTAATGCTTAAAAGTATAAAAGGTCAATTAAAAAGTTGGAAGTGAACAGCAACAAGATCCACTGTTTGATTTCTCACCGATTTTTACACTGGCTGCCATCAGAACTACTGTAACTCTACTTAACATAGAGTCAGCAAGACGTTAAAAATGTTCAGTTGGTGAGCCGGTGTGAGTTGTACCCTCAGGAGTTGCATCCAATCTGGTCTTCTGCTGCTGTAGCCCATCTGCTTCAAAGGTTGATGCTCTTTTGTCTGCCTGTCAAGAATTAGTCGACTCTGCTCATTCAAAAAGGAAAAAAAAGAAGGTAGTCCACTCCATGTTTTGGGAATAACTTGTTTATTTCAGTCTAGTTCATTGGATGAATAACAAGCAAAGAAGTCAGAAGTAGAGCAGGGCGATATGGCCAAAAATATTTATCACGATATACATTTGAAAATTTGCGATAACGATATAACTGCTGATATAATTGACACTAGACAAAATACTTTACAACTCCACAACTTTATTAGTGCAAAAAAAACCCATCAATGTATTTTCACTTAAACAAGCAGCTTTTTTTATGTGCATTAAAGTTATATAAAAACGTAACAGTGCAAATCCTTGCTGACAGTTTAACCAAAAGACATTTCCAGTGGAAATTGGCCGACATGTCCTCAGCATAACCATGTATAACATCCACAAAACTTAAAGAGGTTATACACACACAATA
>NW_005187852.1:215099-216053 GCF_000239375.1 Pundamilia nyererei
GCTCTTTTCATTCTGCATCACCGCCATGTGCGTATGTAAACAAAGGCGCAGCACATGCGCGTTTTACCCAGGTTCTATCGCGATATTTCATTTTCCTGTCGTTGCCCAAAATTACACCGGTATTACCGTGAACAGTATGATACAGCCCAGCCCTAGTCAGAAGTTCAACAACAGAAACAATGCAAAGCCAAATCAACTAGATCATCTAGCTAGTGTACTTACGGTGCTGGAGCAGTGTTGATCGGTCCAACGTGAGATTCACTACATGTGGACTTAGTATGACCTGAGGTCCCAAAATCACCACTTCATGCTGCTACTTTTTCCAGTCCCCCAGAAAACACACAGTGCCTGGTAGACCCCATGAGAAAGGCTTTAATCGGCACTCCTACTGCGCCAAGTCAGAGTGATTTTACTGGCTGACTGTACAAATGAAAAAACACAGAAATTCATTACAAAAACCACATTCAAAATAACTAATCTGGCACTCGCAGCAAGGTGTACCTAACGAAGTGGCCAGTGAGTGTAAATAGTTGTCAGACACAGACTTTGACTTGAAATTTAAATAAGTACCCCATAAATACTGCTGGTGTTATACTCCTTGACTTCAATATATCTTGGTTTATTTGAATAATTTTTTATTTTATTTTATTTTTTAAAGAGGAAAATACACAAATTTGTAATTTTGGACGACGCTGTTGTCGCCGTTTTTCTTTTTCTTTTTTAAAAAAAAAAAAAAACTTCCAGTAAAAACTATGCAGAATAAAACCTTAAGTCAAAATATTCTTTTCTCCTAAACTGCTCACAGAAACTTAGAATAACTGCAGGTACAGAAACGTACAAACAGATCTTTCATTGTGTGTGTGTGTGTGTGTGTGTGTGTGTGTGTGTGTGTGTGTGTGTGTGTGTGCGCACGTGCTGAAATCTTTGAGTGTGTAATGAACTTTTAAAGCTTTC
>NW_005187852.1:216073-220306 GCF_000239375.1 Pundamilia nyererei
AAGAAAAAACTTATGAGCTATGTGATTCTTTGCCACTAGGTGGCAGTACTCGCTGTCTGAAAGTGAGAGAGGGGAAAGAGCTAATGTAAGAAAGGAGAAATGAGAAATCACTCAGCAAGTCTCGAGTGCAGGTTTCAGAGATGGTGAAGAGAAAGCAGGAGAGGAAGATTCATCAAAAAGTGTGGTGAGAGATGCAAACACAGAAAACAGGGAGTTTAAATGTGTTTGATAAATGTGCCTAAGAGTTGGCAGATGGACTCAACCTCATTGATCCCTGACGCTTAATTTCAAAATGCCAGCCGAGTAATCAGGTTCACTTTAAATAACTGTCATGCCAGTTAGACGAGAGAAAGATGAGGTGCAGTGACTTTAACTCTCAGATGAGGCAAGAAAAAAAAGGATGATTTGGATTGTGATGGAAATCCGAGGAGAGGGAGCAGTATTTCCAGTCTGAAACTTGACTTCTGTTCTTTAAAAAAGCAGAGAAATCAGAGAAAATGAGGAAACAAGTTTAAGAACTGAGCGTCTTTCAACACTTGCTGCTCAATTTACACCACCCTTCTTTCTAACAGGGGAGACAGATGCAGGCAGGTGGAGTGGAGTGGGGTGGGAGTGCTTCCCGAGGGAGCTCAGCATGCATCTTAGTTCAGCATTTAGAAAACATTTCCACATTTTGCCTCTTTGTTCACCGTCTCAGGTACGCTGGAATTTTCGGACACCCACTCGAACATGTCCTATGTCTTCATCAACGACTCGTCGCAGACCAGCGTGCCTCTGCTGCAGTCGTGCATCGATGGAGACCTGCCCTTCGCCAAGAGGCTGCTAGAGACCGGATGCGACCCCAACATCCGTGACAACCGGGGCCGCACCGGCCTCCACCTAGCCGCCGCCAGAGGGAACGTGGAAATATGCCGCCTCTTGCACAAGTTTGGGGCCGATCTGCTGGCGACGGATTACCAGGGGAATACGGCGCTGCACCTGTGCGGCCACGTGGATACGATACAGTTCCTGGTGTCCAACGGGCTGAAGATCGACATCTGGTAAGAATTCAGAGTTCAGGTGATGACAGTGAGCTGTTTCCACCCTGAGCAACTTAATGTTCTCTCATTTTAACTCCACTTTTAATTTCATGTATATCAACTATTCAGAATCATGTAGTCATGCATGATTCATGTTGATATGGTAGAAGCTAAAAGACGTGGTGTACTGAGACTGTTTGGGTTGTAATACCCTCTCTAAACAACTTAAATCTGCCCTTTAGAGATTTCTGAATGAATGAAAAAGCACTAAACTCAAATTAAACTGCAATGAGCAAAGCTGCTCTAGAGATGATCTGAATCCACAAAGAACTGACAACAGAAAAGAAGCAAAAAGAAACAAATTTAAAATTGAGCAGACAGCAGTACTCTGAATCTTCAGTCGGAGGTTGGTGTTAATTCTGTCAGAGTATTCATTTAATGTTATTTTGGTTGTTTTTTCTTTGTAACTGCTTATTGAGCATCTTAAATATATAAAGTTAGTTGGGGAATTTGAATCAAAGTATCGTAAATTTCATGAATGAAAGAAATATAACTAAAAGATAAGTCTTTTCTATGTAACTGCTGCTAAAATCCCACTGGTGGAATTCACCTTTCACCTCTCAGCAGAGCGAATCGAATGACTTCCTGTCCCCTCGGGGGGAGTGCACTGTTGCTCCCCTCAGAGGAGACGAGAGGAGTATTTGGTTCTGTTTGTTTGCAGTTTTCAAACTATTGTGTTCAAATCGTGTGTGATGGTAAACGCCAATAAGAGTTCGAGCTGATTTCATTTTGAGGGAAAATCGGGTCAAGGTTGCACCAGATGTGAAAATTGTTGAAACCTTTAGATCACGCACATTTTTCTTTTGTATGGATCGTCTTCAACCTTCACAACCATTTACTATCATCTTGGGCACCATGAGTAGCATTTCACCTTTACCAACTTTTGGGTTATCAAGTAAGTTGTGAACAAACTGAAGCTGAATATCTGATGTTTCTCTGGGAGACTTTAAAGCTCTGATAAATAATCCTGTAACTGAAGAGTGCAATAAACCAGACTTTGTGTTTTTGCTGGTACTGTGATATCGCTCCCCAGCAGACACAAAAATGATCACGTGAGCATGAACACAACAGGAAGTCTCTGAACTCTTCATGCATGTAAATCTAAACCAGTGTCTGAAAGTGTCCAGAAACATCTCGTCGGCTTTGGAGCTCTTGTTTTTTTTGTCCACCTAACTGAATTGCACATAGTACACATTTTGCTGTGTGTGTTTAAATGCTTACAAGATGAATGGATAAGCTAACAGATCTCAGTCACCCCATGGCAAACACAAGAGATGACCTCATGCTGCTGCTGTACCGATTACCCTCTTTTTAGACTGTTAGACTTGTCTGAAAGATGCCCCTGATGAAGCTGCTGAAATATGACACAAACACTTAGATACGTTCTGGTTTTTCAGGGAATATTTGGGAGTTGTGAAATTGTTTTAATTCACTAAATGAGGTCATCACTTACTGCTATGAGTTGATGTTACGTAAATCACCCATACCCGCGACAAAGCCAGTACAAAGGCCACCTGACTCATTGTTTGCTGGGATTACTAAAAAGGATTCAGTGCTTTCAGTTTTCAGCTGAACTTAACTAAAACATTAGCTTTTAATTCTACTGTGCAGACTAATCATATTGTTTTTATCTGCAGGCTACATGTGTGACTGTAGTTATGTATGCACAGTTGTGGAACAGCATATTCACATCATGGAGGTTTCCTGGTTCAAGTTAATACAAAACTCGTGTGTTGGATAAAAGAAATAATAGATTTCTTTTGTTCTTACTGCAGCAACCACAACGGATCGACTCCTCTGGTGCTGGCGAAGAGACGCGGAGTCAACAAGGATGCTATTCGTCTGCTGGAGGGGCTGGAGGAGCAGGAGGTGAAAGGCTTCAACAGAGGAGCCCACTCCAAACTGGAGACCATGCAGATGGCTGACAGTGAGAGGTGAGCAGAGCTGGAAGGAGAGAGGGTGGAGAGCCAATCGGGACAGATCATGCAGCCAAAGCATGATCTGTCCTGATTGGCTCTCTCCTGCAAAGCAGGTAGAGTTTCAAGCAAGACTTCACACAGCTTTAAGAGCAATAATACTGACCCAGAGAACTGTTCTGTGCCTGCTTTAAATTAGACTTAAAACGAGATTCTGGAAGGGTCTATCTTCATTTTAGCTCCTACACTGATTGTGGGTTTTCTTAGCTTTACCACAGAAAAAAGGAACAAGAACAGAGTTACATGTGAGCGATAACAAACTTCTGTGTGTGTGTGTGTGTGTGTGTGTGTGTGTGTGTGTGTGTGTGTGTGTGTGTCAGCGCGATGGAGAGCCACTCCTTACTGAACCCGAACCTGCAGAGCACCGAGGGCGTCCTGTCCAGCTTCAGGACCACCTGGCAGGAGTTTGTGGAGGACCTGGGCTTTTGGAGGGTCCTGCTGCTGCTGGTGGTCATCGCCCTCCTCTCCCTGGGCATCGCCTACTACGTCAGTGGGGTCCTGCCTTTCTCCACCAGCCAGCTGGAGCTGGTGCACTGAGTAAAGGCTGGGAAGAAGGGTGCGGAAGAGGCAGTAAAATAAATGAATGAAGGTCTGCGTTCAGCTTTGTGTATAGAACAAAAACCCAGAGTTTTGTTTCTTTGTTGCCCACATTTGATCCTTTTTTATTGTGGTCTTAACAACATCATATGATACTGTTAGTAAAGCGACGCAATTTTAAAAATATTATAAATATTTTTAGGTGATTAACGAGAGAGGGCGGTGACTCAGAGACTTCATGTGTGGCCTAACACCTCGACTCATTGATAGACTCATTTCCTCTTCCTCACACTTGTCATGTCATCCCTGTTTGCTCTGTTACAAGCTGTATATTGCTGATGTTTTGTATCTTTTCATTGTTTTCTCTCACTTGTTATTTATTCAAATGTCTTTGGTGTGAATTTTTCCCTCGCTGTCCTTATTTCACACCTGCAGCCTTTCTGGCTGGAAACAGTTTTGTCAGGATAACAGAGCCGACTGCAGAGAAACACCTGCTGAGTTTAGATGAAGCTTCAGGTTTAACTGGGATTATGGCAGCAGATTAATGCTTCTTACTTTGTTGTATATTCATTTTATCTTAATGTGCTTTTGCTCAAAGGTTTTCAGTGTTTATTCCATCAAACATTTGAAGTCATTTAATG
>NW_005187852.1:220882-230335 GCF_000239375.1 Pundamilia nyererei
TGACATTTAGACCCTCCCCTGGATGTGCCCTGTTAGAAAAGAGAATATCCTGTCAAATTAAGGCTAAGACTGTGATGTGTTTGACTTCAACTAATATCAGTACATAAATGTGTCACCGCTTCCTTCTGTTACATAATGTGGTAAAGTGCTGTAGGCTACATGTTTGGTAAAAATGATTTAAACAGAAGTGGTTTTGTTTTGACATTCTGGTTTTAGTTTGAGTGTGAATATAGCACACAGCCCTGCAAGTTCAAATTTTATTCGCCACATGCAGTGGCAGGTTGCCCTGCAGTGGAATGAACCCGACCCCCGACCTTACACACACAACACAGACATCACATGGGGATACAAGTCAGAGAACGGTTGCATTACAGAAAAACCACTGAAATGTACACTACAATAGGAAAGTACAAGAGGAAAAAAAGAGACCTCTACTCATGCTGGGCTGGAGGACAGCATGAGAACAGGAAACAAAAAAACTCTGCACAGAAAGCATAAATGTCAACAGTACAACACGTGACCAGCAACAGGGGTGGGTAGGGGATGAGGAGTAATCCCAGGCAACACAGCAGCCATCCTGCCACTGCGCCGACTCTCCAGCATGGGCCCAGACCCGCCCGTGTTCCCAGGAGGCAACAAGCATCGAAGGCGTCGGAAGGGGAGGGGGATGAGTGAGTGCTTATCAGTGTAAGTGTATGTGTGTGCGTGTCCATAGTTCAGCTGAGACAGTGTCCTTTGCCCTGCCAGGCTAAGGAAACCGTCTTCCAGCCAACCCAGGTGGCCTTGCAAATATGACATCCATTATTAATTGAAGTCATGTTTAGTCCACATAACGGTTTCAGTGAACCATGCACTGCCCAAACACATTCAGACTTGCTAAAACAAAACAAGGCAAAGCTTCAGATAAACCTGCATAAGTTACTCTACATTTACACTTTGCTGTTTGAATGCTTTGCCTTGCTGTGTCACACCTAAGAGGATATTCAGTTTTACTAAGTTTCACCAGGCCTTTGCATGTAAGTCGTCATCATGTTCAGTCATCTGATGAGAAAAATCAGCCATGGCATATTGTCAGACTCATGGTAAAAGCCCTCGTACGGCCCACTTTGATCTAAAGGGTGCAAAACCAGAAAAACTCCCCTTAGTGTCAGTGTGAACAGTATGACTCGTGCAGTTTAACTGCATGATGTAGAAATACTGCTGCAGTAATGTATGAAGATGTGCTCACTAGTATAAAAACAAAAGGTTTAGTGTAGTGTCGTGATTAAATTTCAAGAAAGTAACTCACGCTATTTCACAAAAAAAGTATTTTTATTTTAATCAGAATATATAACAAAAACAAAATCCCCCACAAAAAAAATTACGTTTTCTATGTTTTAAGTGTTATTGTTTATCTATTACTTAATTGTTTTAGTGTAGTATGAATGGCAGTGGGGGATTCTTTTATGCAAACTGTAAAAGAGAAAATACACTATCAATTCAGAATCTCATGTCCAACATCACATATTCCAAGGTTGTCCAGCAGGCCAGATTAGAGTCTCTGCTGGGCCGATTGTGGCCCTCCGGCCATAGGTTTGACACTCCTGCCCTAGAACATGCTGTCCAAACATCTTTCTTTTTTCGCTGTCTTACAGCTGCTAACATTTCAGCTTAGGTAAAATTACAGTTGATGACATAATAATGTTGAACTGTCTTAGCAGTTCGTTCAGTGAAACTATGAAATCAGCTCCGCCTGAGAGTCAGGCATCATCCATGCATACATACACTACCACTGTTACAGTATCACGCTATGATATACCGCGCTATATTGTAACATACATACAATTCTATTCTGATGTTGTGTTCTCGTGTTCTACACTGTTCTATGACATTATATTCACGAGACCCCTGGTGGGCTGTGAAGGAACTGCAGTGTCAAATAAACTATTCTAAGTACTTAAGGAAAAAGAAGCTGATGATTGTTATTTAACAGAATTTGAACTTTGCGCGATTTCTAAATGTCTAAATGAATTTAAAAAAATACAATTTTGATCAAAAAGTCAAAAATTAATAACACCGTGATTCTGAAGTGAAGGGGGCAGTATCATTCGGCGTGAGATAAAAACGTCCGAACGCTTAAAGATCGATCTCCATTTAATAACCGAAATTATATTTTGATCAACAGCTTATTAGTATACAACAGAGAGCTGCAACAGTTATTAAAAATCACGTATTCCGCATAAACCTGTCGTTTTTACCATCGAAAAAAACGATTTACTGTTGATTTATTGACATAAAAATAGGGTCTAGACTCTCGTGCTTGAGCAATAATTGGCCATCATTAATAATCAGAGCCAGGAGGCCGAGCCTGTTACTACAGCGCTGCACACAGGCCTGTGCAAATCGTTTGGCTCAACCTGAGGCCCTTTAGGCCACTAAATCCAATGTGGCCGCTCATCTGATCGTTTAAACCCTTTTTTAAGTCGTTTTTGGTACATTCAAAGTGGAAGTGTAGGCTTTAGGTTTTTAATGTGTATATCGCACATGTGTAGCATTCATTTCATTCTTTAAGGAAATTCGTTTAGTGAATGACAGACAGAAAACTTTTTTTTATTTTTCCAAAAAAGAGAGAAAAAAAAGACAGATTTAAATAGCTCTACATACTATTGTCATGCTGACTTTCCGATCAAGTCAGTGATGAAATAGGACATAATGTTATCAATGAAGTGTTTTCTGTGTGTTGACAATACCACACATAACGATCATACCGCGTTTTGTCAGTTTTCAACCAGTGAATCATTAATTTGACCTTAAACACTTCGGTGGATGTGAGCAATCATTACGTCATTTAATCCGAATTCTATCGGAAAATACAAAGAGAAAAAATATGCAGTGATTTGTGTTAAATAGTAATAAATAAATAAATGCTGATGTAAAAATTACCGAACAATTTGTCTTTGTATCCGCCTCAGAAAATGTTTGTGTGGAGAGCGAGAGGGTTTGCTTCATTAGATTCTGAGAGGTGTGGACTAATTTCTGCTTCTTATTTAACGAAAAAATAAATGTAAATATACGTCTACAAATATTAAAATGAACCCAAGAAGCACTGTGGCCTAAAAATGTATTCATGTGTATTGTTTAATGGTATCATGCGTTTGACGTTTATAAAATGGATTCTAATAGGAAAAGAAGGTGAGCCTGGCTCTACATAATTTATTTTCATTTGTCAAACCACGTGTTTCCGTCTGGAAGGAGGAACTCTTAACCTCAGCCGAGGCCTGATGGAGCAGGCGAACCACGAAGTGTCCGTGAAAAACTTCACCGTGAACACACTCAGGCCTGTGAGGCCTGAAGGCACTGAAGGTGACCGTGTGTCACCTCACTCAGGCAGTGGTGTAAGCACGCTGTTTATTTAATCACACACAGCTGAAGCAAGATATTACAAAAATAAGAAAAAGGAAATTAAGACAGGAAACAAAAGCTTTAATCGGTGTAAAAAAAATCATAATAATAATTATAAGCTGCACACATAAATAAGCTGAAGCGCATTAATAAGTTAAAAGTTGTCACTTATTGATCCTAAAAGTCTTCAGACGTCTGCCTGGGACGTAGTTGATGGATTGTGGCCATTCATCTGCAGAGGAGGACGATGGCTCAGAGGCTCCGACGCCCCATTTACATCATGGTGTTCATCTCTGGGTCCAAAGCGTCGGAGAAGACGTGACAAGTACGTGGAGCAGTGAGATTTCAGGAGCCATCCACACACAAGGCCGCAAACCAAAAAGACCACAGCTGTGATGCAGACAGCGGCCAGAGTTCCCAGTCCGCTTACTTCTGAAGTCGTCGGTGTCGGCTGCAGAGGATACAAGAGCAGAAATGCGATCAGATTCATGGAACTTTACATGAAGCTGTTTCAGGTCTGACATATAGCCGTAATGATGTTATCTATTCAATCGGGGGGCACCACGTTGCTCTTTATGTGGTGTCTTAATACTGAATCTCTTCCTGTGGCAGGCTAAATATGTGTCAGTAGTGATGTCATATGACATGTTGCAAAAATGGGTTGCATTTATGTTACTGGTATACATTTTTACATAATATAAAGTATCATATCGCATTATCTGTTATATAGCGACATGCATTTATGTTCATTAGCGCACAGAACTGTGAGACAAGCCGAGAAAAGTCTCAGAGTGTGGGGCTCCAATGATAATGGCCTCACCAATCGCCAGCAAAGCGCAGTACATGTACATTAATGCAAATATGTATGACAACTGGAAACAACAAACTTGTTTTATTGATTGAGACAAATAAGACGCTCTGCAGTGTCATCAGAATATGAAAGCACGCGAAGAGGAAATACGAGCTGATTCAAGAGTAAACAAATGCGTCAAAGCCTCGATAGTTTCGCCTCACTTGACAGAACTGTGACTGATGTGGACAAGAAGACTGATGTGATGATGTGATTTACTTTTTCAACACTTTGATTTTGTTTTTTTATTCTTTACATATCAGCATAAATAGCAGTATTGTAAATTTCCCTGATATGATTTGGAGGTTGCATCCACACCTGAGGGAGCAGCTTCACCACCAGTTGGGCCTGCACTATATGCACCTATAGGTAAGACACTGGCCTGATGGGATTGACCTCAGGACTGCTCCACCATCCTGCACTCAAAGGATATATTAGTTTTAACTGAAGATTAGGTGCTCTGTGAGGCACGAAAATGCTGTTTAACAATATTTGACATGGTTTTAACATGTTTATAATGCCTGTCTTTCATTGAACAGGGTTGAAAATCAGTGTTTTTGTGTTTACTCGGAAAAACAAGGAGTTGTGGATGGACTGTGAAAATCAAAGACAGATGTAGTTCTATAAATAAAGGAACAGAAATTTTGTCTTACCCTAATAATGTGGGTAACATGGTTGCACTGGTTTCTGACACACTCAGACTTGTCAGAAATATTACACCAAATATGAATGACCTATGTTTGACTCATAGTGTCAGCATGGGACTCCATCATTTCACTTCCTCTTGCAGGATGCAGCGTCTTTCTGTTGCGAATGCTCAGCAGAAAAACGCAGGAGAGGAGCAACCAACACAAATCGCGCTGTTTTCTTTGGAGTCACGTGTGAAAATAAATGAAACACACATTTAAAGTCAATGTACTCACCATCAGTGTAGGCTTTAGCGTGCTGGTCAGGGATTTAGGGACGGTCTCTCGAACTCGCAGGCGCACAGCTGAGCGGTGTCGCTCCGTCTTGTCCACGTCACAGAAATAAACGCCTTGATCCCTCAGGTGAACTCGCTTTATGGTGAGGGACAGGTCTGCCCTTTGGTACCAGTCTGATGATATTGATACCCGGCTTTCAAAGTCATTCCCATAAGTAACCTGTGGAGGATTCAGCTCCAGCACCACCTCTCCGTCTCGCCTCCACTGCGCAGACTTCACCCTCTGACCTGCTGTGATGGAGCGGCACGGCAGTGCAGCATCCTCACCCTCATCTACAACAACTTCAGAGGGCAGGAATACTTGCAGATCAGTGAGCTCTAGCTTCCCTTTCTTCTTGCATGTAAAGTCATACATGCCCTGGTCATTTAAATCTACACTTGTCAGTTTTAAAGAATCGCTGCTTACAGTCACCCGGTCAGTGTAAGCTCGCCCCGGCTCCCAGTGACCATGAAGAGACGCCACCACCTGAATGCTGCCGTCCTTCAGGTGTAGATTCAGTGCTCCGTGTCCCTCCATGCACTCGTCTGAGAGGGGAAACTTAACATCATCCCCTACACTCGCCTGGATCAAGTCTCCAAAGACCTGGCTGATAAAAACTAGAAGAAAGGCTGCAGAGACCGGTAACCGCAGCATGCTGGCAGTGTGGCAGTGATGAGACTTCTTGAATCCAGCTCAGCGAGCGCTGGTGGGTCGATGCGGGTAGATGTAAAGGGTCGGTTTGGAAGACAAAACCCCTTCTAAACGGGGGCGAACAGTGGTAAGCCAAGGTAGTTTATAATAAAACTTTATGAAGTTAATTATTATGAATTTGCCATAAAAACAAAGAATAAAGCAGCCTTGGCCAGGGGCAACAAGAATTAAATATAAAAAAGAAAAGAAAAAAACAGCGGCGAGCGGACACGAATATTAAAAACCTTTGAAAGTCCCATAAAATACTAGGACAGGCAGTATCCTCACATGTCCTCTTCACTCCCTCCTTTCGCTGCCGAACTAATGGAAAGGGGAACAGCGGCTGTCACTTTTCTCATAAATACCGACGGTTTCTCATTGATCATCCGGGTCGATACTTACCCCGGGCAGACGCCTTTACCTTTGTCGGCAGCTTTACAACGGTGATTCGCGTTTCGCCCCGTCAAGCAGACTGGAAAGTTCTCCTGTACCTCCGAGCACTCCGTTGAAAGGTGTATCCCACGGCCGTCTCCGTCTTTGCCACTCTGCGAGGCAATAAGGGGATTGGTTCTCGGTGCCCTCAAGGCTCATCTTGATTGGTTAGTTTGGTGGCGAGTGTTCACGTGTGGGGCGCAAATGTACGCACGCGCCCGCAGAAACACGCTCCCAGTTTGAACGGGAGATTTCGGCTTCATTTTTGCACACTGGTAGGAGGCGATGTCGCGTCGTCCATCGTTTATACAGCCATTGGTTTGTAAACAAACCTGACTGTACAAACTTACGTCATTTCAATTCCTCCCCTTCAGTTCCTCCGACCATCGCCGAAACCGCTGTCATGTCCTGTAGCGAGTGTTACATATTTATTTCACGTTTACTTTTGGTCCGTATTAGTCTAACACAAACAGTTGTAACGCATTTTATAAATCCAATTTCATTAAAAAAATCAGAAATATTAGAGAGGAATTTTACATACAAATTTTAGTGAGGAAGACCAGCTGTTTATCATTACAGAGCAATTCATTTGCCTTTAAAGGAAAGGAGCCACGTCTATTTCCTGCTTTTTACGTTCTCGTCATAGAGTTGATAACGGCGGTTAACAGAGGAAGCTGAGTAAAAGATTAATACAAATAAGATTTACACCATCGGTCTATGCAGTAATCTAGTTAAAGACATGGCAAAGTTAGTAAGGAGCTTTTTCTTCACTCTGGATTTAAGAGGACCAGTCGTATTTCAGGTAACCGTTGTACCTCTGCTAGCTGCTCGTTAGCTTCGCTGAAGCTAGCAACAATGTTCATGGTTTCTCATGAACATCCAGCAAATGTGAAGTCGTTGACACGTACGGCTGGTTATTGGAACTGCTCAGACAAAGTTTAACTAACGGACAATGGGGCGACTCTATTAACTTGGCCAAAGGAAGGACTCTGCTTAGCACGGTGGCCTTGTAGCCTGTGCAGACTACGTGGACCAATACAAATATGGCCTTTTCTTTGCCGTTTTAGCTCTTCTGTGCGACCAGAATTCAAGTTACGCTTATTTTGACTAGAAAAATCACAAATAGTGTTTGTGCAACATTTTAGTAATGCGTTATAAACACCCAAAACACGCAACTGAAACGAGGCAGGGTGTGGCAGCGGAAGAGCATACACTATTGCCTAAAGTAATCACTTGTCTGCCTTCACAGACGTGTGAACTTGAGTAACATCCCATCGCATGAGTTGTGTGTTTTTTTAAATGAAGACGTTATCTCACTGATCCACTTAGTGAATACACTGAGCTTCAGCTGGCAGACAGTCTGCTCTCCCTGAGCTGCTGTATAGGCTATCAGTCAGCAGCTGTCTTAATGTCGGCGGACAAGTCTTCCATGCGTCGCACAACTGGATTTCTGGACATGCTGACGTTGTTGAAGTCCTGCACTTTTTCCAGGCACATTATTTCAGTGACTTTAGCGAGGCCGTGTTTTATGAGGTCTCCATCTGAAAAAGGCTTGCCATGTCTTGCGATGAGTTGGGCGACCTCATAGCTGGCTATTGAAGCCTTTTTCCTGGACAATTTGAGCATGAAATAAATACTGTTGCTGACCCTGCAGGAGAGCTACCCTTTCTGCTCTCGCTCAGCACTAGTGTAGGATGCATAGGCCTGATGTTTGGTTTCATAATGATGTAGTACATTATACTCTTTCATAACTGCCACAGTTTCAGTGCAGATCAAACAGACACACTTCCCCTTGAATTCTTTGAAGAAATATTCACTCTCCCACCGTGTCTGAAATTTTCTGCACTCACTTTCTATCTTTCGCTTCTTTGGTTCTGACCTATTTAGTAACTTGGGGTAAATTTCTTCTGTGATTGTCCTTTTTGGTGGAGCAACTGCCTTGATCAACAGTAGCTGGTGTTAAAACTAAGACGTGCAATACACTCAAGCAAAAGTTGAAGTGCGGGCCATATTCTATTCTATTTATAAAATTACTTGCGGGCCAATTTAAAAATGGGCCCGCGGGCCGGAGTTTGGACACCCCTGCTGAAACTGAACGACTTGTTCGCTTCACTGAATGCAGTGTGTGTGTTGTGTGCGTGCGTGTGTGCGTGAGAGTCGTCTTTTATCAGTATTGATGGTGTTTAAATGGGAAATTACTCGCACAATGTAACTGAAGTAGCTTTAAGTGGTTAAAGTCATTCAATAGTAGATTAGCATTAGTTTAGTGTCATTAAGCCTCTGGACGAGTCCACTGAGCTTCAGCTGGCAGACGGCCAGCCTGTCAGCTGTCTGACAGTTATGTTGTGAATGCAGTGGAAGTGAGTGTAGAGAGAGGGAGAGACCAGTTTCAGTTATTATCAGTAACCTAAAGACTGAGGTGGTGAGAGGCGTAGCAAAGTGCAAGGCATTGCAATGCGACTACACTGACAAGAGTGAAAGGATCATCTGCTAATGTGATGGCAATCTGACTTACTGACTACTGACTTAAGAGTGTCCGTGGTGTCCAGCAGGGTGATGGTCGACATCTGGTAAGAAATCTTGTGCTCTCTGTCTTTTGATGAACTGCCCTTTTCTTTGTGTCAGTGAAATTTGTAATACAAAATCCAACATTGATCATAAAGGTTGTCAAGTAGGCTACATCTTTTTGGCTACTGATTGATTTCTCAGTGATTTAGATTTAGGGTGTTACAGCCTTAAAGTTTTATGAGGATATTTCAATAAATTTGTGATATTATTCACAACGATATAGAAAAAAAAATTGAATAAATAAAATGCTGAATAAAGTGTGTCGTTATTTCAAACAAATGAACAACACACTTCTTTGTTTAAAGTGAGCATTTGTTGGCACTTGGTTCACATTCACTGCCTGCTTTCTCTCACGCGCGTCACAGTCTGGTTGCTCTCAGCGGTGTGTTTGCCTCAGGCAGTGAAAACAAGTTTGTTGTCTCCACAGTACTTGTGGGGTGCACATAAGTGGTCCGCATGTGCGCATTCGCTGTTAAAATAAAAGACGCGCACCAGATAAGAAGCTGCAGCGCGCGTTTGCGTCCATATAAAAAGCACTGTTTTTGTCCGCTAGAGTGGGATTTTCACGGC
>NW_005187852.1:231842-233565 GCF_000239375.1 Pundamilia nyererei
CAAATCCTGCAAACACTTATGTTGCTCGGCACACTTCACAGTTATGACCAATGCTGAGATTACTCAGCAGTTTCTGTTTTAGACCTGTGACTTTAGTTGCAGTATTTAGGAAAGCTTTTCACATTTGACCTCTTTGTTCATTAATGCAGGTACGCTGGATTCTTCTGATACTGACTTAAGAGTGTCCAGCAGGCTGACGATCAACATCTGGTAAGAAATCTGTCTCTCTTTTGATGAACTGCCCCCTGTGTCAGTGAAATTTCTATACAAAATCCATCATCAATCATAAAGGGCGTCAAGCAGGCGTCGTCTTTTTGGCTCCTGATTGATTTCTCAGTGATTTAGATTTAGCGGAGGGCGTTATAGCCTGAAGGTTTTATCAGGATATTTCAATAAATTTGTGATATTATTTAAAACAATATAGGAAATAAATACTGAATAAATAGTCAAACAAATGAACAACACACTTCTTTGTTTGAAGTGTGCATTTGTTGCCACTTGGTTCACATTCACTGCCTGCTTGTTTCTCTTTGCTCACGCACCGTCACAGTCTGGTTGCTCTCAGCGGTGTGTTTGCCTCAGGCAGTGAAAACAAGTCTGCTGTCTTCACAGTACTTTCTCTGAAACCCAATAACTGCTGTCCGCTCTTCATGTTCGCTTTACATTTCACATATGAAGTGGTTATTTTTCTCAGTTTAAACATTTAATATGTTTTTGTGTTTTGAAATCTTGATTTATTAGATTAGCAAAGTTACATCTGAACAAACCACAAGACTTGTGCAACAATGTCTGTTGGACAGGTGTGGAGACGTATGGTCGTGATGCAGGGGACCATTTGAGGAAAACCAAACACCATATCAGCACAAACACCTACAAACTACAAAACTTCTTGCAGTCATCGACTGATTCATGAACTGCTCTGTATTGCAAACTATTCGAGAGTCAAATGTGAGGTCATCTGTCTGACGGTTAAAGCTTGGCTCAAACTGGCTGCTGCAGAACTTACTTTGTTTTGTGAAGCTCAGTGACTTGTTAAATATAGTGTGTGTGTTTTCTTTTATCAGTGTTGATGGTGTTTACACAGGGAGTCATTCACACGCTAATTTGTGTAACTGAAGTAGCTTTGAGTGTTTGAAGTCATTCAACAGTAGATTAACTTTGGTTTAGTGTCATTGAGCCACTGAATGAGTCCACTGAGCTTCAGCTGGCAGACGGCCTGATATTTATCTTGTCTGACGCATTGATCAGATCAGATCAGATATTCAGGCCCATAAAGCACACTCAAATCATGACTCATGTCTGTAAAATGAGGCTGTTGGTTAACGGTTTTCGTGAGCAATCACTGCATATAGAAAAAGTAAGCTTACTCTGTCAGACTGTATTTTGTAATTTGTCTTGTATGATATTCACAAAGAGCGGCCTAGCTTTGAGTCAACAGTGTCAGCGGTTTTCCCCTGTAGTTTATGCGCTGCCTCAAAATAAATACTCCATTGTCGTCCAGTTGTCATACAGATTTGTTGTGTAGTGTAAGTGAGGGTAGCAGGTGGGAGAGAAGCAAATGAATGTAAACAGCTAGCAGAAAGACAGCAGAGGTTAACCTCACTAAAGGACAGAATCGCACACACAGCCTTGTCTGCTGGGTAATAAGTCGGCTTTAACCTCTTTAACTTAAACTAGTTCCATTGTCCCTCGTGTCATCTGAAATGTTCTGAAAAGTTTTTCT
>NW_005187852.1:234756-235889 GCF_000239375.1 Pundamilia nyererei
GCTTGGGGTTTATGCTTAGTAATAATTTGTTTAAAAAACCCCCAAAATAACTGCAGTCTGCTCTTCACGTTCTCCTGAATGTGTTGTTGTGCATATATAGATGGAGCTTCATGTTAATCAGCTGTTCACTAGAATTTACATGAATCGCTGTGATATGATTATGTGAATATGCTGGGGTAGTTTACAGTAAAGGCAGTGAGTGAGTGCTGCTTTATTTGACTGAAATCTGTGCGTTTACCTTTTATTTCTGTTAATCAAAAAGCTCAATAGGGTCATGTAAAAGTGCAGGAAAGCTCTGTCTATAACAACAGATCGAGCCCACTTTGATCTCTCAGCTGAATCTGACGGTGTCTGCAGCCACACAGTGCCGCTGCCTGCATGTAATGCACAAACATCCTTATCATATGGCCATGAAGGCGATACCATCCCCTAGAACAACAGTGTTACAAAGAGAAATGAAACTGTTAAAGAGATTCAGTTCTTAAGTATGTGTCCCTTCTTTGCATTAACTGGCCCAACAAAACCTGCAACCACCTCCGAGGTCTCGATGTTGATTTCCTACTTTCTTCTTTCTTTCAGTCTGTGTTTGCTTTCATACTGAAAGTACTTTAACACCTGCTTCAGTCGAAAACAATGACAGAGATCAGTAAGGGATGTAAAAAAAATACAAAAGCAAAAACAACTGCACTGGAGGAAGATAAGTGAGGAGTGCTGCAGAAGTTCAATGATCTGTGCACTCTGACTATTCATCTAAAGGTGAAATGTACACAGATGGAAGTGTTGTCATCGCAGTCAGTGACATTTCACTTTGCTCTGTCACCATGTAACCACATCCCTGTAATCAAAACAGTCTCAAATATGTTGAGGTTCAAATAACAGCCTGCCTCGAAGACAAGGAGTGTGAGCCAGTGCACGTGACTGACACCATCAAATATATTTAACCAGTTACTCCACTCATTTTACACTCATGCATCGTTCATGTGCTTTGTGTTACGCTCACCGGTTCTGTAGTAAATCCCACCCAGTTAGTCTTTAGAGACTGGAATGTGTAAGTGTGTCTATCTGATGTTGTTAATTAGAGAAATCCAATCAGCCACTTGAATTTTCAGTTTTCATCTCAGAAAATTAAAAAC
>NW_005187852.1:236890-240746 GCF_000239375.1 Pundamilia nyererei
AATGTGCTGTCAGTTAAGTGACAAAGCCTTAATAAACCAAAACCTTTAATGCATTAAAGCTCCAACTAATGTTCCCAGGTCTGGTTATGGCTGATGGGGTATTGTTGTCCCCCCAGCAGGCGAGCGGTCACCAGTATTTTTACTGATGGCTCTGTTTGTGTTTGAGTTCGGTGCCCTGCGTCTACCTGGTGGTGCTGATTTTCTTTGAGCAGTTTGATTATTAACTGAGGAGTTAAAAGGCAGGAGTTTGTGGAGGACCTGGGCTTCTGAGGGTCCTGCTGCTGGTCATCACCCTCCTCTGCCTGGGCATGGCATGCTTTAATACCCAGTTAATGTGCAGCCTTGTGTACATGCTGCAGTTTGGAGAGCAACACCTGCACTTCAGGTAACATTGTGTTATTGCTATACATGTATTATTTGCTTTGCCTGTTGTAAGGCTAATAGGCTAACAAACCTAGCATATGCCATCCTTAGTACTGAACTGAATCATTCAGGAATTCCAGGTTAAAAATCTTTAAAAACATTAGATTATGTGAGAGTGACACTAGAGGACTACTACTATTTCTTCTTCTTCCTACTCTGCTGTGTATCCTTCCTTAGTCTGTCTCTAATCTTATCTCCGTGTCTTGTTTTTAGGTTACTGTAAGTGTTTATTGCAGAGTCATGTTGCTCATCACAGTAGTGCGCTGCACGCACTATGACGACTGCATAAAAATCTGATATTGGATAAAAATAATGTTGGAAAAAAAGTCTGACTGCAAGGCAAGTTTACACTATAGCATTTTGATAGAAAATGAAGAAATTTGGCACATTGTTCACCAACCTTGATGCTTTTTGTCTTGCAACAATAAGTATTATGTGTTTATTTATATATACATATAAGCCATTATTTATTTTTCCTGCTGCTCATGGTTGAGATATGAGTGTAACATTGTCGCAGTGAGTCTGAGCGCTCAGATGTTAATTTGGTCACTAACAGGGGCTCAAAGTCCAAGTTAGTGCTGGTGTATACGGTGAAATTGGTCCTACCACCAACAACCCACTTAATGAGCATGTTTGTATGTCAAAGTTTTGGCTTTCACTCAGTTTTCCTAGACAGTTTTTTTGGGAAGTAGATCTTTTCAGATTCCATTTGTTTCCTTTTTTTCTCTTTTCTTACCACTGATTACTTCCTTGAGGAAGTAAAAAAAGGAAAAAAAAAGAGCCCATGCTTTCATCAATCTCGTAAAAGTTTTAATAGCAAAGTGATGGAAAGTGTTTCCATAGAAAAATAAAACAAAATAAAAACAAACACGAAAACACTAGACATTATGATACAGACTTATAATTTACTTATAATTTACACCGATGTTTGTTTGTTGTTGTTTTTTTGAAATTCTACACGCGAAAGGTGAGCGCGAGAGCCCTCGGTGCGCCTGCTCGCTGCTGAAGTCAAAGTAAACTTTATTGTCATCTCCGCTACATACAGTCCAGTATATAGAGAGACGAGACGACAAGGCTCCAGTTACAGCAGTGCAAGTAAACAAACGATAAATATAAGAAGAGTAAGAAAATAAATATACACTTTAGGACTCGGGGTAAAGGGATCAATAACAATTTAAAATGTTATTTTACAGTTTGATGATTTCAAAGTCATCAGGTGCTTAGTTGATTGGATAATGGCAGGTCATCCTATACTTTATTAATCCCTAAGGAAATAATGTGGGTTACAGTTGCTCCAAGAAGAAATGGTAAAAATAGCAACAGTAACAGACTCAACTCCAAACAATATGTTACAGATTTTAATATTAATGAGTCGTTGTCAATTGTTGATTTGTCCTGTTCTCATTGTATGACGAATTAGGATGGCTGTTTGGTAGCTGTTTGCGTACTCTTATGGTTTTGTTTTTTATCGTTAACTCTGTCTTTTGATGCGTTGTGGTTGTGTGTTTTTGAAAGATTTTTGAAATAAATATTTACGCGTGATTTTATTTTGTTGTATTTATCTGCGACACCTTAGAGGCCGCTCAGTGACAGTATCGTCGGACATTAAACTGGTCCGTGGCTCAAAGTTTGGGGACCTCTGATTTACAGTATAGGAGCAGTTTGTCTGGAAACAACAACTGCAATCTGCACATTCATAGGTTTTTGTTTTTTTTATTGAAATAAAATTCATACTTGTATATTATGTACTATACGAGTGGCTAAATAGGCGCAGTGACGTGAAATAATAACTTCCCGTCAAACGTGTTAAACCTAAAGTAAGGAGTCTGCTTTGAAAATGTCAGAAGTAGAAAATACAGATACTTGCATCAACATAGGAAGTAGACGTAAATTACATATACCTGAACTGTAAACTGAAGCAATACATGCATAAGGGTGGAATTTTGTATTACATGAACTTATTTCAAGCTGCAGCAGTAATCGGATTTCCTGCAGAGAGGAAAGGAGGCCGAGGTTTCTACCGTGGGCCACACGCAGGCCTCAAACAACAAGCCGCAACACGAACATAACTTGTACCTAAAACATGAATTCAGCGATATTAATGCTCACTGTGATCTTTGAAACTTTGGATAATTACATTAACTCAAATGTGTCCCAGATAAAAAATAATTCAAATTATTTTTTTAATTTAAAACACGCGTGATGTGGTTTCGTTTTTTGTGTTGAATTCTTATTTGTAGGGAGGCTCCATGATGGAGCACTGCGGGACTACATAACAGTGTTAACAGAAGGACTGCAGGTAGACTGAAGAATATTTATCATGAAATACTGAAGTAATTATTCATTACGCAGACATTCATTGAATATTTAGTGACACAGCTTGTATGAAGCGCCTTTCCTGCATCCTCAGTGAACATATCGTGCGCTCAATTGGCCTCCTGTTCTTCTCTTGCTTTGCCTCCGCAGTCTAAAGGCCTTTACACACCACAGCCGCAGCTTTCCTGGGAATATTAAAAATATTTTTCACATAACTTCACGGGACGAATTTGCAAATTTTATTAATTTTATTTCATTATTTGCATCAAGCTCGATTTCCCAATTTTTTTCGCAGTTCTGACGAACCACGATCGCGATTAACACACGCGTCGGTGCTGACTATAAAACCACATGTATATAATCAAATGACCCTATACCAGGGAGTACTAGGGCCACATTAATAAAAAAAATATCATATTGACGATTGATGTGTATATAATAAAATGATCCTATTATACCTAAGACAGCGCGATAAGGAGTAGGAGTAAAATATATGATTTTGAGATTAAAGTCAAAATAATATTTTGAGAGGAAGAAACTCGAATTACACCTTTTTCCAGAAAATCTGCCACGGCTGCTCTGCAAAATACTTCGTGTGGACGAGACTGCGAAAGCGTCCTTTGGAATCAGTTTACTGTCCGAGAGAGTGATTCTCCTCCATCACGTAATCACGATGCGTGTTAGTGGTTTGTCTTGAAAGTGCGACTGTAATTGTAACCCCGAAAATACTATTTCGAGTTCAATCACAAGAGGACATCGATTTTATTTTTATTTTTTTATTTTGTAATTGGTCGTCATACTGCTCTAATGTGAAACCCGGCTGTAAAAGGAGATGATGGGCTACTTACCGCTGCTGGCGATCCCTGCTTCTCTTCTTGACCTTCAGCCTAACGATAAATGGATCCCCCCCTCTCTTTATTCTCCGTCTTCATCTTGGCTGTAGCAGAAATATCCCTCCTGATCTTCCTTCTTCGCCTGCGCAGATTTAAGGAAAAGTCTCCATGTAAGAACCGGTCAGGTGATACAGAGTGTCGGCCGTCAGCAGTCCCGTTACCGGCGTCGGTGCAGGATTTCCGCTGGAACACCATGTTGGTGAACATCGCCGTGTGTGCACATC
>NW_005187852.1:241564-246771 GCF_000239375.1 Pundamilia nyererei
TTATTGCACCTTCACAGAGGGCCCATTGTAAGACGTTCAGGCACCCTGGTCAAGGGAGGAGACTTTTCTTAGAGTGGGAGGTTCAAGGATGAGCTGGACTGAAGGGATATCTGATGTGCTGTGGAATGTTCTTTGTTTGAGTGTGTGTGTGTGTGTGTGTGTGTGTGTATAAGATGTGAGGGCGGTGGCCAAATGTCAGAGATCACCCTGGTGTTGTGGCTGGGATGTTTCTCTCCACACTGCAGTGTGTTTAATAAACCCACTTCAAATTATTGCTATACTTGTATAGCAATAGTATAGCTTTTTTTTTAACCAATGGTCCTTTACAACACATTCTCCACTTATTATGTCATTGCATATACTTAAGTATAATTTAAAGCTTTATGGAAGATATGTATGTATGTTTGCCTGATTCCAGGCAACAAGTCTTTAATGAATTTTGTTATTGTAGAGACAGAAAATGAAAATGAAAGCATCCCCCCTCTCTTCTGCTACCTTCCTGTGTGCTCATTTGTCGTGTCCAAAAATAAATAATTGAAAGGCTGAGTGTTCACCTTTAATGGAAAAAAAAGTGAATTATTCAGAAATTTCTGGTTAAAATTCTTCTAAACATCAGATTATTTGTGATACTTTCATGACTTCTTATTATTCTTTGTGCTCTTCACAGTATCCTGTCTCTATTTTTATCTTAATATCCTGTTTTTAGGTTAGTGTGAGTGCTTTTTGCAGAGTCACGTAGACATTGGTTGAATCTTTTGTAGAAAGAAAGAATGCGTGGGAGTTTTCTGTTTTTCCTGCACACTTTTGGCATCCATGCAGCTGGTGCTTACCCTGCCGCACCCTTTACAACATATTCAGCTGTTTAATGTCATCAGCCTCCACTTTTGTTTTCTTTTTCTTTTCAAGGGTTTTACTGGCTGGAGTAATTTTCTGTTAGGAAACCAACACTAAACAGGGATAAATGTAACCGCTGTTGCTGATTACTTATTGATTACCGTACTGTTACTTAAGCTTGCTTTGAGCTCTGTGTGGTTTATTTGAAAAAAGGAAAAACGACAGCACATCGTAACCTGCCAAGTCATCAAAGACAAGTAACAAAGGTTTGAGTCTCACTTTTGCTTTTACATCATGGCCGAACTGCCCTTAAAAACAAACAAACAAACAAACAAACAAACAAAAAAAAACAAGTGCCACAGTGTTGTTTTCATCTTTTTTCTGCCTGCACTGTGACACACAGCAGTGTTGTTATGGGCCATACTTAATGTTACTGTTTGCAGTTAGAGACGTTAAGAAGGAGAAATGGGAAAGTCTGTGTGTTCATGTTGTTCGTGTCAAGAAGAAAAATCAGCATCTGCAATAAAACGCTGTTGATATAAGTACAGGTTGTTGTTAGTCGTTGGCTGAGTGCAGTGTTTTCTACTTTGCTTTCATATTTTTCACCCAAGCAGAAATAACAAGAATGAACTATGTCATTACAAATGTATAAACTTAATATTGTTAATAGAGTTTTGATCATTATATGCACTAGTTTTGGTCACAAGTGTGGGTAAAAGCTCAACTTAGTTTTAAAGTGAGAACAGTTTCTGAGTGTGTGGCTGTGATCTACCAGATACACAAGGCATGGTGTCCTCCTCAGCTCCCTCTTTGGCTTCAGCTCTAAATTATAAACTTAAAAAAAATTGGTAAATTTAAAAAAAAGAAATAAGTTCTTCTAAAGAAAAAGAATGTGATTGAAATAATCATATATCTCTTCTCCAAACTGGAACATCTGTTGTTTTGCTTATTTTGCATCCAGAGAGATAAGATGTTACAGGGGAGGCGTAATCTGCGATCAGTGGGTTAGATTAGTCAGATCTATACTTTTTCCACTTTGAGCTTGGCTCGGGTGCCTGTACATACCTGAGCATCCAGCCCTGATGCACAGATGCCACCAGCCACCTGCAGGGAGTGTGGTTAGGGGAGGTATTTAAGTATGTTTAAATATTCATTCAGGAATTTTTAACATGACATGAATGGTTGGCTGCACTCAATCTGTGAGGATTTGCTTCCTTTTTTTTTTCCTTCTTTTTTTCACAAATATTTTCTGTTCCCTTTCATTTTTCCTTCCACTGATAACTTCCTAGAAGTTAGAAGAAAAAAAAAACGGTGCCTATTTATCACTTTTGAAAAAATAAAAAAAGCTGATGTCTGGGCTCTGAGCAACCGTGTGTTTTGTGGGGTTTTTTTTTTTTTTTTTTTTTTTTTAAAGAAATACCTGACAGTTGGCTGGTTAAACAGTGTGGAGTGGGAAGCTTTCGGCTAATAGTGCGCAGTGCGCCCCAGGGTGGCTGTGGCTACAATGTAGCTGCCATCACCAGTGTGTGAATGGGTGGATGACTGGATGTGTAAAGCGCTTTGGGGTCCTTAGGGACTAGAAAAGCGCTATATAAATACAGGCCATTTACCATTTAATAGTTCTTCTGGAATGACCTTATTCATACAAAAATGATATTTTAATATTGTCTTATCACTCAATACCACTTAGAAAATGACAGTCTGGCTGTTCTAAAGCAAAATATGAAGAAGCAAGGGCTGAGACAAGACTTCTCTTAAGCACATTAGAACTGTACAGCTGTGCTCATAAATGGGGGTGGGTTTCGATAATTGATTTTCCAATTAAAATCGATTTTAGCTTGAATAGCGCGATTTGTTAAATCCTGAATCGATTTTTAAATATAAATGTATTTTGCCAGAAACCAATTTCAGCAATCACCAAACAGCTCAAACAGCAAACCAGAGCAGGCAAACGGATTCTGCACAAAGACGTAAACACAAAGCGCGGACCCAACGCATCAGGATCAGCGAGCTGTCGGCTTTCTCACCCGACGCCACAGACACGGGGCTGAAAAGCCGACATATCACAGATTCTGATGCTGCAGGTTTTGTCACTCTCCAACCAAAATGGATTGAACCAGGAGCAAAAGAAGATCCAAACTATGCTTCACATTTCGCTTCACTTAAACTTTGTCATGAATTCACTATTACTTTTGCCGTTTTGCTTCCACCACGATAAAATCCCAGTGGTTTAAGCTGGTTTAGATATTTCACTCTTGCAGTTTCACAGCATCCTGATTGTCGTTCTTCAGTTGAGGTTTCACTGGTTTTCAAACCATCAAACACTTGAGATTCACACGTGTTTGTTTGTGTGTTGCAGGAGTTTCGCTCTGAATCCTGACCTCCTCTTTGTGCTTCTGTGGCTTATGAGGCCATAAATTGGTCACCGTGGCGACCAGCAGGATTATTGAAAGTCCCCCGTCTGACTTTCTGAGGTCAGCCGTCACTGTTAGTGTTTATCTCATATTATGTCACATCTAAAATCCTGTGTAAGTATGAATGAATGGTGATTAAATTAAACAAATAAAATGTATTTTGCTTTTTTCCAGTGTTCACCATCACTCTGCTCTGCAGCTGGTCTCCTTTTCCACAGTGCAGTGACACAGTGTTGAAGAGGTGAGTGTGTTAGTGTCACAACGGGACTGAACAGACTCACGCGCAGGCTCTAAGTTTAGGAAACACAAGAGTCTTTATTACAGCACAGCAGGTGATCTATTTACAAAGGTGTGGTCCAGGGGGTCCACACACAAATGGGAAAGACGCTGAAAGTCCACACGCACTCCGTCCACTCCTCACGCTCCTCTTCACACTCCACAGAAAACACGATGGCGCACTCCACTCCTCGCACACTCGATCACTCAAAAAACGCAGGGGTTGGTCCAGGGAATGAGGGTCGGCAACGGTCCAGCGACGAGAAACGCAGAGCTGCCGTCTTATAAAGGAGCTGGAACACTCTCGTGATGAGCCACAGGTGCGTGATTGCAACCAGGTGCGTGGGTCAAGGGCAGGAGCCCACAGGAGAGCTCCGCCCAGGCAGAGGGAGGAGGGAGAGAGAGGAAGGGAGAGAGCACGAACAAAAGTGAAAATAAAAACATGTAGCCATGCTGAGCCGACCGGGTAGGCACAGGGACCCTGACAGTTAGAGGAAATGTTCATGTCAGGTTTAGTCTGTATGCACTCAGAGGTCATTTGTACCTGCTGCTGCTGCTGCTGCGGTTGTAATGATGTAAACCCTGATTGGTTGGATAGTTTGGTAGGATTTATCATTGATAAAATAAGATAAGAAGGAAGATTGTTCCACTGAGCTTCCACCCTGATATTGATCATCTTGTACACTTCAGGCTCAGATGGATCAGAACAGCCGCAGTCAGGATTCTTGATCTGAGTGACTCTTTGAGGTTTCATCTCGATGATCATCCCAAAGACTGGTGGTGGTAAAATTCTTAGTTCTGTTAGAAAGTAAGCAGTTTGTCCACTGTATGTATATTTTCACTCTTAATAATTACCTTATTGAAAATGAGTGCTGTGTATATGACCGGTTTAAGAAATGACACGGGTCGAATCATCCTACGTTTCACGTATGCGCCGTACAGGAGCGTAAGCGTTTTCAGTGTGGATGAACAACTCTTTGGAAACGATTGAAAACGACTCAGAGCTTTTTTTAGACAAAAACGCTGTTTTCAAATGTATCCGGATTAGTGTAGACGTAGCCTTAATTGAATTGCCTCTACACTATTTAGATTTTTAATGCTGTAACTGCCCACATCAATATCATCCATACTTTATTTTTTTCTCTGCTTTTTTTAGCTTTAAAGATAGTGATGGACTCAATATTGTGGTGCAGTACGTCAGCTGAAATCTCTGAAGCACTAAAGTTTCTACGCCCCACGTGTCTCACGTTGAAATGAAGAGCACTTAATTATCAGCCTCCTTTTAATCAGATATGTCTGATGGTGAAAACAAGCCTCCAGCAGCCAGCTGTCTGAGCTGAGGAAACAAAAGGCACACTTACAGTCTGAGCTTTGGTTTCTCACAAGCGTTAGAGTTAGCCTCACTGCTACGGTGTCATGTTACTTTCACATGGATGCCACAGGGATCCTGCACTCACTCTTCATAGAAAGTGACTGCGGTAAATTACATTACACAGATTTAGTGGTTTCAGTTTAATTATTAACTGTACTTACTGCACGGGAGCAGAGAGTCCAAGATGAGTCCGTCTCTGTTGTGACTTTATGAGATTTCCAAATCATTGCATTTAGATTTAAAACACAGAGTTTGTAAAACTGTGATTCAGATTAATTTAATTTTAGCTCATTGTTCTCCTGCTGGGCCCC
>NW_005187852.1:247367-250059 GCF_000239375.1 Pundamilia nyererei
TCCAGCTCTAACTCCAGATGATGATGATGACGGTCAAACTCTTGGTTAATATGAAGGCTGTCAGGAGGCTTGTTAAGACTCATCATAACTCTGCTGCTCCCTCTCTGCAGGTGCTGTATTCAGCTGAGACGATGATGCTGCTCGTCTTCAGCTGTGTGGGTGGAGCAGCAGCAGAGGTGGAGGCTGGAGGATGGTGTGGATGCATTAGCACGTCTGGTGTGTAACAGCCTTTAACCTGCTCTGAGTCAGACTTTATGACCAGACTATCACTGCTGGGCCTCACTGACGTTCTCGAGAACATCGTGACCCAGGATTTTTAAATTGATATCACAGGCCACAACCTTAAAGTCAAGGTCAAAGGTCAAGTGTTCTGAAAAGCTTGTGAACTCAGTTTGATGTGTTTCAGTAGAGCTTCCACAAATAACAGGCGATGAAGTAAAATCACTGTTCAGTCATGCGTGCAGGTAAGACTGAGACTGTGACTGAGAGCGTTCATGCATTTAAGGTGGAATAGATTGTGTTCGCTCTGGTGATTCAGCTGTTTCAGGGCTGATCAGCTGTTCTACAACTTGTACCTCAGGGGATTTGAGCCACCTACAGATTCTCCTGTACCTGCCAGCACACTGACACTTTGACTATCACAGACCTGTGTGTGGACATGTGGACGCTCTGTGTAACAATGATATTCATTTTAGCACTACTTACTACTGACACGCAAGAGAGGAAGGTCAGTTTCCATTTCTGTGCTTATATCTTACTAAATGCAGGGTAATGACTGTGTAATGTGTTGAATTTAATGTAGTGGACTGTCTGAGCACATCTGCTGATAAGCTGAGTCAATAGAAGCACATCCTGTAGATAAGCAGCTCTGAGATTTACTGTCTCTGCTGCTCTGAACGAGTCCTCTGAGCTTCAGCCGCAGACACAAACCCTCAGATTTATCCAGTCAGATTCATTTACAGGACCTGAGGGAGCAAAGCAGACACAAACTGCAGAATATTTTATTTATTGGTCTGTCAGCACCTAATCAAGCCTCTCTGACCAACTATTGTTGAAGTGCTGGCTGATTGTGTGAGGCTGCAGCTCCATCTGTCTAATGTTGGTGTAGAGATCATCCTTTCATCAGCTGCTGCGACAAAACCTTAAAGCTCAGATAGAGATAACAGGTGTCACACAGTAACTGTGAGATGAGCTGTATCTGCTGCTGGGAGGCTGAGGTGGAGGTGGCTGTGATAAAGGTGCTTAGATTTGCACTGGGAATGACAGCTGTCAGGTATAAGAGTAAATATATCTGGTTAGTTTGGACTGTAGAGGATTATATTAATTTGATATTGAGCTGAAAGTGGTGGGAGGATTGCTGTGGTAGGTGTGACAGCAGAAGTGAGTGATTGAAGGAGAATGATTAGTTTACTAAAATGAAATAAAATGTCTTCACATGTCTGTGAAATACTCAGCTTCAAAATAGAAAGTGCTGTCTCACTGTGACATCTGTTAGAGGATAGTCTGTACTGATCTGTCAGTGCATTATGTGCTCAGTTGAATCTGACAGTGTTTGCTGCCACTCACTGCTCTGGTGTGTACACATGTTGTACGGCCATAAAACTGTGAGAGATTCAGTTCTTGAGTGTTTCATGAGGCAGATCCTGATTGTGTCAGCACAGCTTTTGATTTCTTATTTCCTGATGTTCACAGAGTGTCTCGACTCCACATGTAGAGTTGGTTCCACTAGCCTGAGGGCTGAACTACAAACCAAGTCCAGCATAGCTTAGCTTTCTTTGCATTAGCTGGCTCATAAAAGCTCAGATATAACAGACATGCTTCAGTCTCTGTTTGCTCTCACACTGAAAGTGATTTCACGCCTCCTTTCACACCTACTTCAGTCCAAAACAATATCAGAGGAAGTGTTGATAGAGGTCAATAGAATATATAAGAAATACAATAGAAACACAGCAGTGGTGCTGATAAGTGAGGAAGAGGAGTAAGCAGTGCTGCAGACGATCAGTATGGAAGCAGTGAGAGAAAGTCCACAACAAAGTTATTAAATCATTGTTGACTCATCTGAAGCTCTGAACACATGACCCACTCAGATTATCTGTATCCATATGTTACCATATCACAGAGACGCCTTCCTGATAATGAAACTTGACTTTGGGCTCCGTGTACCTCTCAGCCTCTTAAGTCACTCTGTGGTGCTCTTCATGTCAGCTGTGGTATTTGCTGTGTGTTTAATCTGTGCACACAAGTTGTTTTGCATGATAAATACTAACACACTGATGTGTAAACACTGAGAACAGTGACTAACAAACAAACCCATAAACAGGAACGACCCGCCTCTTATATGGTTAATGAGAAAAAGTCCGTTTTTTTTAATTTACTATCACAAACCAGCAACACTTTACTGCAAAACAACTTCAGTTGTTTTCAGGAAGTTAGGACTGAAATAATCTCTGTTGTTGTTTGTTTGATGATCTTAGTGCTGATTTATCTTTTCAGCTTGTTTAACTGAGTCTTAATGTTAAATATCCTCTCTGGTATGAAAGAAGAAAGGAACAACCATCTGAATTCACAGACCTTTTGCAGTTTCACGTGTTTATTCTTAGATCGTTTTAACTTCCTTCCAATTTGCTCAAGTGGGAATTATCTAATGTCAGAAAAAAGAAAAACAAAGTTAAGTAACACAATTTAATCCTCT
>NW_005187852.1:251288-252185 GCF_000239375.1 Pundamilia nyererei
TGTTGTTTTTTCACTCATCAGTTGTGGGTAAAGTCAGGGTTTCCATTTGACTTTAGCATCCTGTGCTGGTCACAGTCTGATTCTCTGCTCTCTTCAGTGCCTCCTCCTCCTCCTCGAGTGCGCACATTAAATTTCCTGTCCCTCAGAAACCAGCAGAGCCAAACAAGCAGGTCAACGATCACAAATACAGCTGCCGTTATGAAGAATGTTCTCCACGACCAGTCGGAGCACTCTGATGGCTGCAGAGGACAAGAAGACAGAGCAGAAATATTAGTGAGCAGTTTTAACTGACTTTTAATGCTTTCAGTTAAAGTTAAAATAAAACATTTTACACTGTAAAGCTCAACATAAAGGTGAGATCTTTTTATACAGTCTGTGTGTCAGTCCTCAGTAACAGACCACAACCTTATACAGTCTGTGTACAACCTCTATCTTTGCACATCTGTAAGCACATGTTCCTGCTGACCCGCTGCGTCTGAATTTTGACTGTTCTTTGCTGACAGGACCGCTTGCCTTTGGCCTGTCCTACTAATCTTCATGGCCACGTTACTTAAAGTCTTTCAGTCAGTTTGCAGTGATTAAACTGTGGACGATTAAGGTTTAGAGTGACGTGTGAAACTACTTAAATTCTTACCGTCGGTGTGGTTGTAGGCTGTGAGGTGCTGCTCGGTGGTGGTGGTGATGGTGTGGAGACGTGCAGGTGGACAGCAGAGCGGTGTTTCTCTGTCTTCTCCACGTCACAGTAATACACTCCGTCGTCTCGGAGCTGAGCTCGCTTCACGGTGAGGGACAGGTCTCCTCGCTGGTACCAGTCTGATGGTATGGACACTCGGCTTTCATTATAGCCGTCCCCGTAGGTGATTTGCTTAGACAGAGGATTCAGCTCCAGCACCAGCT
>NW_005187852.1:253942-254907 GCF_000239375.1 Pundamilia nyererei
CCCCTCCCCTGCAGCTGAGCCACAAACCAAACCCTGCTGCCACTGTGACATTTCCTACGATTTACCCACCCAGGCCACTCCTGTTCTCTTGAATACCAGGGGCCTGAGGGGTTTTTTGTCAGTAGGATGGGGCTTAAATGTGGGTACCTGGGTCCTGCTGGAGGCCAAGGTCTATAGTGGGTAGGTGGTGGAATGTGGTTGTAAGATAGCAAGCTACCGGGGGACTTGACCAGGGTAGGGTGTTGGTCCCTGGGGCCTGCTGGAGGTCAAGATGGTGGAGGGCGAATGTGTGTGCCAGGGCAAGCTACTGAGGGAGTGGACCAGGTTATGATGCGAGTACCCGGAGCCTGCTGGAGGTCAGGGTCAGGCTTCAGCTTTCTTTCTGTCTGCTCAACTGGTTTAATCCCAACATCTGCTCCAGTCTGCACGCAAAATATCCTTGGGCAAGATACTAGATACAGGTTGCTTTTCGATGCATATGCAAATGTTAGCTAGAAAGCGGTGCTCAGAGTAGAAGAACACTTTAGAAGAACATGTCTATTTATTAATACTCAATAATTCCACAACCAGGAGCTTAGCCTTTATTTTCCAGGCTATTTATTTATTTACTCTAATTATTTCTTCTTATTAAAAATGCCAAACTAACTGCAACGCACACATGATCAAAACAGACACAGAACAACCAATTTTATTCACCTTTTAATTCTGTCTAACTAAAACTGGTTTGAATCCGTTAGTGTGACTTTCAATAACTTATAACAAACAAAAGTGACAATATGCAAATATCAAGAATTGCTGGATTTCTTTGTGTCTACATGACTAAACTACGTGCTGCAACACATAGTGTGTGTTGCAGCACATGTGTTGCAGCACATGTGTTGCAGCACACACTATGTGTTGCAGCACGTAGTTGAGTCATGTAGTTTTCTTTATTTGAATTTCAGCAATCTCTCTCCAGATATTTC
>NW_005187852.1:256194-260665 GCF_000239375.1 Pundamilia nyererei
TTTTTGAGGAAACACTGCACACCAGCTGAGATGTGTCATGTTTTTCAGCTAACGTTTTCTGCCACACTAGCTCTTTGCATTTAGAGCACAACGTTCAACTTTGGTCTCGTCTGACCTGAGCACCTTCTTCCACAAGTTTGCAGCGTCTCCTACATGGCTCATGGTAAACTGCACTTTTTATGTCTTTCTGTCAACAATGGCTTTCTTCTTGTCACTCTTACAGTTACAGTTGTCCTGTGGACAGATTCTCCCACCTGAGCTGTGGATTTCTGCAGCTTCTTCAGACTGACCATGGGCCTCCTGGAAGCTTCTCTGACCAGGATGACCATGTCTTGGTAGGTTTGCAGTTGTAGCATGCTTTCTCTATTTTTGGATGATGGAGTGCTGCTTGAGATGCTCTTGGGATATTTTTGTATAACCTATCTACAACTTTATCCCTGTCTGGTGACTTCCTTGGTCTTCATGATCCTGTTTATTAGCTAATGTTATCTAACAAACCACTGAGGCTTCACAGAGCAGATGTATTTATAATGAGACTAAATGACACACAGGTCAACTCTATTATCTAATTCGGTGACTCTGAAGGATCTTGATTGCACTGGATTTTAATTAGGGGTATCAGAGTACAGGGGGCTGAACACAAATGCACTGCACACTTTTTAGATTTTTATTTGCCCAAAATAAAATAAAAAAAACCCAATATTTTTGTACGACTTCACAACTATGTGCTACTTTGTGTTGGTCCATCACAGAAAATCTCAATAAAAAAACATTTGCGATTGTAATGTGACAAAATGTGTAAAGGTTTAAGGGGTATAAATACTTCAACGCTGATATTTACAAAAGGGCTGACGATTTTATGGTCGCACTTCTCAAAACTGTAGCACAAATGCACACCAACAAACAAACAAAACTTAATAACACACATAAAATGCAAATGCAGTATGCGCTCATTTCACAATCAGACAGTCAGAAATCTATATGCTCCTCCTGTTTTCACTGATATGATAATGAGTCTGATGGATCAGTGTAGCCACACTATAAATCACATTAATCTACTATCATGAGGGAAGTATTGTAATAAGAGCCTATCGTGGGCTGTGGGATTCCCGCCTCTAGTTGCCCACTGTATTTATTCACTGATCTGCAGCATTAACATCCATCAGCACAGCCCCAGCAGGCAGCCAGTGTAAACCACAGTGATTCATGTCATAAGGAAGGCTGTGTGGGAGTGCTGCTGTGGAGCTAACTGCTTTATGTTTCCTTTAACAGGGGTAAAGCAGCTATCTTTTTGCCACAGTTGCACTGGTGCACCTAACTTTTTTCTTAGGCTCACCAGCACAAAAGTTAGGCACGCCCACATTTTTCAACCGTGTCACTTAACACCGCAGTTTTACATGTGCACTTTTTTGGGGGGGAAATTTGCTGTCCATATAAACAATATTGATTTGTAAATGATTAACTAACAATCTTGTCAACCCAAAGTTCTTTATTTGGAGCACAGTTGTACAAGAAACGTTACTGAAAAAGGGCTGGTGCTTAAGGTGCTTTGGCACTCTTTGGCAATATTTTAGACAATCATCATCATCTCAGCCTCCTCTGATGACCTGTTTTCTGCTGCCTGCCACTGAAAGGCAGTGGGGGAGAGAGCACACCACTTCTGTCCTCACTGGAGATGATGTCACTGATTTCTATAATCCATTCAATTCCGATTCACAAGGTCCTGATTTGATTCGATTCAGTCAGAAATATTATAATTCCGATCATTTATTAGCACTGATACATGTGAGACTTCATCAGAGGTGTGAGCATCACAGCAGATGCCTTTGTGTCAAAGCAACTGAGGATAAAACACAGAAAAACATGAAGGAGATTTTGCTGCCCTGGCTTTTTATAGCAGATAACCTTAAAAATGTTCTGCAGTAGATCAAAGACTGAATAAAAACACGAATCAACATATAAACATTCCCTGATGCTGCTGAAGTGAAGCAGAGCAAAGTTACAGAGGTCTCATTGGAGACGCAGCCAAGCGTATTGCAATTTTGCATAATTTGAAAAAGTTTACATTTCTCCATTATTCAACAGCAGAAATGAGGCTTTCTTGTCCAACGTCATTTAAGTGAAAAGAAAAGAAAAGAAAAAAAGACAGCGGCCAACAGCGCTGTACACAACGGTAGATTGGTGGGTAGTAAGCAAGCGAATAATGCAGAAAATTGAGCTTTTTAAATGGGAAACTGTTCTTAAATTACACAGAGAGAGGAGAGAAAAAGCTGTGCAGGAAGTGTGATTTTTATCGTGGTGGAAGCAAAACAGCAAAAGTAGCAGGAAATGAATGACCAACCGTTTCCTGCTACTTGAGGAGCACATTTGATAAGTGAGGAAATGAAGGAGGAAATGAATGACCAACATTTCCTCATTTATCAAATGTGCAGCGTAGTTTGAATCTTCAGCTTCTTTTGCTGCTGGTTCAGTCAATTTTGGTTGGAAACACAAAGCGTGGACCCGCCTACGCATCAGAATCAGTGAGATGTCTGAACATCTCACTGTCTGAAAGCAGACATCTCACTGCACAAGACGTGCCGTCGGGTGGCTTTCTCACCCGACGGCACGTCTTTCTCACTCAGACGTGCCGTCGGGTGAGAAAGCCAAGAAAGAGAAAGCTGATTCTGATTCGTCAGGTCTGCGCTCTGTGTTTACGTTTATATCAACAGACACATTATGCCCATGGGCATAATGTGTCTGTTGTTGACCACACAGAGACTTTCAGAGTTGGAGAGACTTTGCAGAATGATGGAGATGGTTTGGTGGTCCAGGTGAAGTCGTTTGAGATGTCACCTCCCAGGAACTTGATGCTGTTAACAGTCTCTGGATGCTGACTGGTGTGTGGGCTGAGAGAGTCTTCCTGAAGTCAACGATGATCTCCTTGGTTTTGTCTACATTCAGTGACAGGTTGTTCTCATTGCACCAGAACACCAGCTGCTGAACCTCATCTCTGTACACTGACTCATCGTTGCTGCTGGTGAGTCCAAACCACGGTTTTGTCATCAGCAAACGTGGTTACAGCTGTGTAGAGCGGTGCAGTCATGTGTCAGGAGAGTGAACAACAGTGGGCTGAGAACACAGCCCTGAGGAGCTCCTGTGCTCAGCCTGATGGTGCTGGAGAGGTTGTCGCCAATTTGGACGGACTGAGGCCTCTGACAGGAAATCTAGTATCTGCAGAGAGCGGTACTCAGTTCCAACTTGCTGAGTTAGTCAAACAGTTTTTGGGGGATAATGGAAACCCTCTGTTGTTAGTGTCACAGCTGCCGAGGCAAGCCCTGGGGTATTTGTGGAGAAAGGGACCCAAAATGCAACATGCAAAGGCTGTGATGTGAGTGAGTGTTTTTTTACAAGTGACCAAAGTGGCAGAAACTGGGAACGAGGAATGAAAAGCTACCAAAACCTATACTGGGAAAACTAAAGACAAACCTGAAAACATGACACGAGACGCAGAACAATGAGCAAAACACCGTCAAACGCAGACGAACCAACAAAGAGCACAGACCGACACCTACTATAAATACACACACAAGCTAATCAGGCATTGAAGCACAGCTGACCCTAATTCACGTGATGACAGGAAGACACAAGCTAAACACAGAAATAACAGACACAGACCTTCAAAGTAAAACAAGAAGTACACAGTTTTACAATCACACACTCAAGGACATGAACAAAACGCCGGGAGAGCGCGCGGGCAGGTATAACAAGACAGAAAAACCAAAAAAACTTTAAGGACTGATACAAAATCAGAAGAAACTAGAATATAATAGTAATAAACTCAAAACGCTGAGTCAGCGACACAGGACCATAACAGTTAGGATGTTGGGTACAATGAAGATTTCTTGACCAAGCATACATTCTCAGATTTTTGCTGCACATGTCGCTGGCAATGACTCAAGAGGACTCCCTCTCAGTTCGGGGAAATGTGGTGGACTGAGGTGAATTTGTTGAGCCGTGCTTTCCCCCCCCTCGATTCTAGAGTCAAATGTGAGGCCATCTGTCTGACAGCTAAAGCTTGGTTCAAACTGGCTGCTTTTCATAACTGACATGTGTGCATAAAGAATTTTATGATAACAGCAAATACAGTACTGTTAAGTTCAAGATGGTGCTTAATGATCAAAGTGTGAGAACAAATGTGTACGAGTGAAGAGTAACAGGTGAGGGGGAATATATGCTGCTGCTTCACTGTGGTTAGATGTGTGAATGAATGAAGACTTAATCTGACACCATCGAGTAAAATGTCCAAAGGAAAATTTTTTTTAAATGTGCTGATATGACTTTCATCCAGATGTAAAGACAGAGTGAAAAACCATTAAACGACTGATAGATGATCACCATTAATATCAGTTAAAACAGCACAACAGTGACTGAGAGCACAAAAGATCACATTAGTTAATTTTCTGTTTGTGTTCCTGTCATGTTTTAAACA
>NW_005187852.1:260816-263312 GCF_000239375.1 Pundamilia nyererei
AGAGAGTCGTCTTTTATCAGTATTGATGGTGTTTAAACAGGAAATTACAATCACAATGTAGCTGAAGTAGCTTTGAGTGGTTCAGTCGTTCAATAGTAGATTAGCGTTAGTTTAGTGTCACTGAGCTACTGAATGAGTCCACTGAGCTTCAGCTGACAGACGGCCAGCCTGTCAGCTGTCTGACAGTTTTGTTGTGAGTGCAGTGGAAGTGAGTGTAGAGAGAGGGAGAGACCAGGCCTCACTGTTGGGCCATCACTGATGTTATTGTGACAGTCAGAACAAAATGCCCATGGCCTGAATTTAAAAAGTGGACTCCAGACGACTAATGCCCTCAGTTTGTTCCACTTTCAGTTACATTCAAGCACTCATATTATTGCTGAATGAACCAGTAACCCTTACCAGCAAAGTCCCAGATTCAGAGACCTACGTCCTGACTGTAAAACTGCTGCTTGAACAATGCTGATCATTTTAGTGCAAATTTGGCAGCAGGTCAAAGTTATGTCTGTGTGAAGGACTGAAACCTGCCTGGTTACACAGAAACTTCCTTTGACAGTTCTTATGATACACAAGCGAGTACACAGTTTACTCCACTGTAGGTCTTATTGGTCTGGTTCTACATGCTGAAATACATACTTGCCCTTCGTGGTGGTAATGCAGGCTTTTAGGGGCAGCCAGTTTAGGCAGAGCTGGCTGGATGTTTATATTTGTTCTGAGATAAATGCTGGAAGGACTGTGTGAATTTCTGTGTAACCTAATAAGCGTTCACATCTTCCCTTTTTTTCTTCTTCTTTTTGCGTCAGTCTCTGTTCACTCACTTGAATGTGAAACACTTCCACTATGACCAATGCTGAGATTACTCAGCAGTTTCTGTTTTAGACCTGTGACTTTAGTTGCAGTATTTAGGAAAGCTTTTCACATTTGACCTCTTTGTTCATTAATGCAGGTACGCTGGATTCTTCTGATACTGACTTAAGAGTGTCCAGCAGGCTGACGATCAACATCTGGTAAGAAATCTTGTGCTTTCTCTCTTTTGATGAACTGCCCTTTTCTTTATGTGTAATACAAAATCCAGCATTGATCATAAAGGTAGTAAAGCAGGCGACATCTTTTTGCGTGTTGATTGATTGCTCTGTGATTTAAATTTAGGGCGCTATTTTTATCAGGATATATCAACAAATTTTGTTATATTATTCACAACAATATAGGAAAAAATACTGAATAAAGTGTGTTGTTAATTCAAAAAAATTAAGAACACACTTCTTTGTTTGAACTCATTTGTTGACACTTGGTTCACCTTCACTGCCTGCTTGTTTCTCTTTACTCGTGTCATCACAGTCTGGTTGTTGTCCACAGTGTATGTTTGCCTCAGGCAGTGAAAACAAACTTTGCAAAATACCCAGATACGAGGAATGAAACTATAGAGATTCAGTTCTCAAGTGTGTACCACTTGTTTGCATTACATGGCTCAACAAAACGTGAAACCTCAGCAAACTCTTGATTGTGTTTTATCTTTGATTGTGTTTTTTCTTTTTTTTAGTCTCTGTGCACTCTCCCTTGAACTTCTTTCACATCTACTTCAGATTACTTTTGACTTGACCTACTTTAGTGCTTAATAAAGAATATAACAAATACAGCAGCAAAAGCAGCACTGGCACTGATGAGTGCAGAATTCAATGATCTGTGCATTTTGTTGCTGTTCATTTAAAAGGGTGAAGCAGGACATGTTGTCTTCAGTCAGTGACAGCATTCACGTTGCGCTGTCACCATGTAACCACATCCCTGTAATCAAAACAGTGTAAACCATGTTAAGGTTCCAGCCTGCCTCAAAGACAGGGAGTGTGAGTGTGCACATAACTGGCACCATCAAATATATTTAACCAGTTACTCCACTCATTTTACACTCATGCATAGTTCATATGCTTTGTGTCACGCTCACTATATACCATTGTTTATTTTTCCTGCTGCTTGGTGGCTCAGATTGGAGTGTAACATTGATGCAGATGTTAATTTGTTCAACTTCAGGGACTCACAGTGTGTGTTAGTGTTGGTGTATAAGGTGAAATTGGTCCTTACATTTAATGAACATGTTTCTGTGTGTTACAGTTTGGCTTTCACTGAGAGCTTTCCTGGACAGTTTTTATTTATGCACATCTTTTCAGGATGCATTTGTTTCCTTTGTTTCAGCAAGAGAGAGAGAACTATTGTTGAAGGAACAGAAGCAAAACACTCAAAGTGTGATTCTCGTTCTGTATATGAAGTGTGAGGTTTCATGTTGAGGATCTTCTAAAAGAATCCACCCTTAGTTTTATCAGTGTATAAATAGTTTTCCAGGAATACAGATACAGACGTGACATGAATGTTGGCTGCACTCATTCAGACAGGATTTCCTTCCTCTTTTTTTAACAAATATTTTCCCTCACCTTTCATTTGTCCCTACTACTCATGACTTCCCAGAGGTTTAACAAAAAAGATGTTTTTATTACTTTTAAAAAAAGT
>NW_005187852.1:264478-266013 GCF_000239375.1 Pundamilia nyererei
TCTCATCATCCCTGCTGATGCATCCAACCACCGCAGAGTCATCAGAAAACTTCTGAAGATGGCAGGTCTCTGTGCAGTGGCTGAAGGGTGAAGAGGAAGGGGGAGAGGACAGTCCCTTGTGGTGCGGGGACTGATTACCTTGTCAGACACACACTGTGAAGGATGCACATATTGTGGTCTTCCTGTCAGGCAATCAACAATCCAGGACACCAAAGAAGCATCCATCTGCATCGCTGCTAACTTATCACCCAGGAGGGTCGGCCTGATGGTGTTGAAAGCACTGGAAAAGTAAAAAAACACATGACCCTCACAGTGCTCGCCGGCTGGTCCAGATGGGTGTAGACACGATTAAGTAGGTAGATGATGGCGTCCACGGCTCCGAGGCATGGCTGGCAAATTAAAGGGGATCCTGATGTGGTCTGACTATGGGTCGGAGCTATTCCAGGATGATGGGAGGTCAGTGCCACAGGCCTGTAATCCTGGGGGCCACTGGGACGTGGCGTCTTTGGTACAAGGACGAGGCAGGATGTCTTCCACAGCACTGGGAGCCTCTTCAGACTCAGACTCAGCATGAACAGTTTATGGGAGACTCCACAAAGCTGGGGGGGGACAGGACTTGAGGACGTGGGGGCTCACCCCGCCTGGTCCAGCAGACTTGCCTGAGTGGAGTCTCCTCATTTGCTTCTGAACCTGGTCATCAGTGAAAGTGTTGGGGCAGGGAGGGGTGTCAGGATTCTCATCGGAGGCAACATGTGAAAAGAGAGGCAGGTACAGCGGTGTGGCTCTGGATTTCAGGCTGACTGCAGGTGAGGTAGTAGGATGTGTGAGCTGCCCCTGCAGTGCCAAATCTGTTTTTACATGTTTCATTCTTGCAGTTTCACAGCATCAGGCCCTGATTGTTGTTCCTCAGTTGAGTTTTCACTTTGAAAACCATCAAACACTTGAGATTCACACGTGTTTGTTTGTTTGTTGCAGGAGTTTCGCTCTGAATCCTGACCTCCTCTTTGTGCTTCGGTGGCTTATGAGGCCATAAATTGGTCACCGTGGCGACCAGCAGGATTATTGAAAGTCCCTCGTCTGACTTTGAGGTCAGCCGTCACTGTTAGTGTTTATCTCATATTATGTCACATCTAAAATCCTGTGTAAATATGAATGAATGGTGATTAAATTAAACAGATAAAATGTTTTTCCAGTGTTCACCATCACTCTGCTCTGCAGCTGGTCTCCTTTTCCACTCTGCGGTCACTTGATGTTGAAGAGGTGAGTGTGTTAGAGGAAAAGTTAATGTCAGGTTTAGTCTGTATGCACTCAGAGGTCATTTGTACCTGCTGCTGCTGCTGCTGCTGTGGTTGTAATGATGTAAACCCTGATTGGTTGGATAGTTTGAGTGACAGCAGTTACTGAGGCAAAGCAGAACAGCTGCTGATCCTGAGCTACTCTTACAAATGGAAGATCAGTGAAGAGCTTCCCTCACACAGCATATCCTCTATTGCACATGTGTCAAAGTCAAGGCCCGCGGGCCACATCCAGCCCGG
>NW_005187852.1:267503-269247 GCF_000239375.1 Pundamilia nyererei
AAAGTTAAAGTTTCTTTTTTTAAGTTTATTTAATCTGGAATAATATTCCTGTCTGTTTTTATTCATATTTATGTTTAAAAAACATTGTTTTAGTGTTCAATAAATGTTTATCTTGTTTGGCCCGCGACCTAAAGTGTGCCTTGAGTTTGACACCCCTGCTCTATTGGACCTGACTGAACAGCCAGAGCCTGATGTTCACTACAGTCATGGCCAGAAGAAGCACCAGTGTCAAAAATGAATCACAAAGCTGGTTTTTTGCATATTTACATGGTGATAAAAAGTCTGTGAAGTGGTGATCTGTGTTGGGGTCCTTAATGCTGACTGAAAATAGTTTCTGACTTCTTAATGAAAAGTACCTTAAAAAACCCTTTTTTAAAATAAATATGACAGGGAGGGTTTTATGGAAATAAAGTAGATGTATTAGCTGTATCTGAAATCCTTATCAGGTGATTAATTGAATTCACCCTGTTTTGGTGAACTTTGTGTAGATTCACACTTTTATTTAAAGCCAGTAAATGTCTCGCCTTTTAATTTGACTTTATCTGCCTCTGTGTCCTGCATTTGGTTGCGCTGTCATGAAAGCGTTGGTCATTTTACAACATGAGCATTATTTTGTCTTTCCTGAAGGAATTTTCAGGAAATGAGGATTAAAACGAGCGTGTCCGTTCATTTCCTTTTGATTCATGAACAGCCTGGATCAGGTCCAGACACTTTCTCCCAGTGTGTAACAGCCTCGGTGTTTCCTGAACCATTTGCCTCCAATAACCTTTGTCTTTGCTGGGCTACACTGGGAAACTCTCCACAGAGGCATTCAAAGGGAAAAAAGAATCATTCTTGTGTGTGTTTCCTAATTTCTACAGTTTAGACAATTTAATCAGTTTGTCAGCAAATAAAATCTCTTATATCCATCAGAGATGCTGGCTGTAACCTCATGTTTGAGATCGTTTCTCCTCCTGATTTATAGCTGTTAAATTACTGCCTGTTCGTAGATTGAACGAGGACCTCTCCGTCTCACAGCACCACATCGCTGCCCAAGGAGGCTCAAACTCGCTTCTACTTCCTCTGGAAATTGAGGAGAGCACGAGTCCCACCTGCTATAATGTGCTCCTTCTACTGGGAATTTTTATTTAAATATGAATAAGTGAATGAATGAGATTCACAGCTTTAGCAAGGACAAGCTTACCAAGAAACTATACTACAGAAAGAAAATCCCAAACTTTACTTATGCTTGTCCATATTTGATTCTTTGAAATATTTTCTCATTAAGTCTAAATGTTCCAGAACAGATGCGATGAGCTTTCCATGTAAACACAGAAGGTGAATTTAGACACGATAGGAAGACATGGAGACACTGATGAGCATCTCCAAGTAAAAGAACCAGTTCCTTTATTTACAAAAGATGTTTATTTAATTTTTTTATTCGTTATTATTCTTGTTATTATCATTAGGCAGTAGGGTAATTTCCTCTGGAGCATCAGGTGGCCTTTTAAAGCCATTTGTAGAGACGTGCTGATCTCCTGATGACTGATCATTATTGGTGGTATGGCACCCGTTTAGTTGGGCTCCGGTCTCCTCGTCTCTCGTTTCTCTCCTCCGTTTCCGGCCCAAGAGGAAAGCCAGAGGACCAACGATCCCAGATGTTACAGCTGCTGTTACAAGGAATGTGATCACTGTGATCCCTGTCCTATCAGAGGACTCTGATGGCTGTGAGGACAAGAAAACAGGAACCAGACATGTTAGTGAG
>NW_005187853.1:0-13253 GCF_000239375.1 Pundamilia nyererei
AAAAAAAAAAAAGATGTTCATACTGATTTTTCCCCTGCAGTTTACAATAAATAAATAAAAGCAACCCAAAAATGATTCAACTTAAACATAATGGAAGTGCAAGAACTTGTGAACAGCTGACAAAAGACTTAAAACAAAAGATTTCTTTATGTTTGGGGTCAAATCGACCCAAACAATAAAACCTTCCAAAGATGAAATTAATGAGTAAAATTACATTATTAAAAGAAATAATCACATTTTAAGTAGCAGGAACGTAATATGCAAACTAGCTGAAGTTGATCAAAAATAATAAGTTGAAGAAAATGTTGGATGGGTTTATTGAATACGTTAGAGTTTGTAGGACTGCTTAAAAAAACATAACATAAAGGGGAACTGCAATGATACTCCACGTGTTAAATTCAACAATTTAACAGGCAGAACATGTTGAAAGCTGAGAAACTGTCTTTCTTTTTCTGTTGTTTTTCACCATTTTGGCTGAATGAGGAACCAAATGCAATAATTTGTTTTGTGATTTCATTTAAATGACCAAAAGTTCTGTACTACTTGAACTGTAAGTGTTTAATTACAATAGGTTGTAATAATAAATACATGCTATTTGATATTGTGTGCAGTTTATGTAACTAAGTTGTGTATAATCAGAGTCCGGTGAAAAAGCACTCAGATAAAATGACCTCATGGTCCCCGCCCCCACCCATGCCAGTGGCTGTCAGTCCCTGTCGTCGCCTGAACTGAGGCCAGCCTGAGGCTAATGACAGTGCTTGTTCAACACACACACACACACACACACACACACACACACACACACACACACACACACACACACACACACCTTCAGCAGGGGATCAATGGTTGAGAAACCAGTGGCTGTATTGAGGGTGAATCCTTTGTTTTTTCTAACATGTCTCATCATATTTTCTCAAAAGCAGAATTTCGAGTTCAGACTGCGATAAAATCCAATCTTTACGAGCATCACTGAATTTCTGCAGAAAATGATACAGAGAGATCACACAAAGGAATGTACAGCAGTGAAATGTTTTAGACATCACGTTAAATGCTTTATTGGATTTTCATTAACTTTTGTTTCTTTCATGTTACTTGACATCTTTGTATTATTGTCCTATTATTCATTTCAGTTGCTTCAGACTCTTCACAACTCAGTGGATTTGTGTCAAAGCACTCTCATCAAGTTATTAGGGACAGAAGAGCTAGCAATTGTCTCTAGTTAACAGAGAAACCATTGGTATTGCACACACACACACACACACACACACACACACACACACACACACACACACACACACACACACAGAGAGACACACAGATTATTTGCACACACACTTCATCTATAATTCATGGGGTGTATTGTGCGGATGCAGTTAACTGCCACTTCAAAGTAATTAATTGATTTTCTGACATATCAGTTCGCAGCAGCACTAAATGACACAAATAGACCCAAAGAGTCTGGATAAAACGCAGACCTGCACCACGATGTGCACTAACTGCACATTATAGAATTACACAGTAAACTGTCTCATTCTGCCCTCTTCCCATTTGATCGCTCATAAACATAGACAGTCCTTAACTGAATCATTGCCCCTTTGGATTTGAGAATTCATCCTGATTACTGTGATGAGTACAGCATGTTTAACGTGGTGCTAATCACTCAGATTACTTTATGACACAGATGGGTGCTTTCACAGTTTGTCATTGCAAATTGTGGGAGAAGTAAAAGGCTGTCAGCCACAAAAAATCAACTCCCTGTGACTACCTATGAATCATTAAGGAAGTACAATGTGCTGCAAAATATTAGATTTATTATTAATATTGTTTGTCATATTTCAGGAACATCTTTTGTTACAAATGATGATGACACCATTATTATTGTTATTATCATTAACAACAACAACAATAATAATAATAATGTGTGGCAAACAATGCTCTAGACAGCTCTGTTGTAGATGATGTATCAAGGTTTCTTGTTTGCAGCGAAGCTTAAACAGTGTGAAGGTACTCCGCTGCCTCTTCTGTACATGCTGTGGTCGAGTTTATCCACAGTAACAGGTAATAATGACATGCTTCCACCGCAGAGCCAGCTTTCCTAAGGGATGTTGCTCCTCCAGTTTTCACGGCTGGCTCATAGAAAACCTTCATTATTTTACTGCACACACTCACTGGGAGATCTCATCCTCTTTAAGGAAATAGAGCCTGCTTCTTGTATACACTGTGTTGGTTTGAGCGGGCAGGTGGACGGGTGGACAGGCGGGCAGTCAATAGATGGACACTGGCATTAGATCTCCAACATCTTGCTGCATATGATGAAGGATCTGAGCTTCCTCGGAAGATAGAATCTTCCCATTCGCTTCTTGTGCACAGCATAACTGTTGGCCCTCCAGTTCTGCTGGATTACTCCACAGAAATCTTACCAGTTCCTTATTCCCCAGTTTCTGCCCAACTCTAAAAGACCCTGCCACTGTGGTGGGAACAGAGAACTTCTGCAGGTGGCATATTTCACTGTTTCACTGGACTGGAAAGCTTAGGAGTACAGGCATCCCCAGCACAGTACTTCTGTATGTTGCCTACAGGGGAGCAGCCTCTGTACGATACATCACCAAATCTAACAGAGAACTGCCCAGTCTCATAAACTGGAGCCTGTCTGTTGCTTATATTGGGTCATATGATAAGATGAGGTCTTTCAGATGGGATGGGGCCTGATTATTCAAGACCTTTTGTGTCAGAATAAGCATTTAAAAATTGATTCTGGATGTAGAGCAACCTGATGATAATTAATTACAATACTGAAGTCTAGATGTAGCATCACTCTGAGATATGATGTTTTAATTCTGGAGATATTACAGGTAAATGAAAGAATTGTGGCCAGGAATAGTATCTATTAGGTAGATATGATTCAAACCATTGCAGCTCAGGACCCTACAGCATGCTCTAATCTCTGTAATAAAATATTGTGGTCAATAGTTTTGAATGATGTGCTAAGATCTAGCACAGAGATGAGTCCACTGTCAGAGGCCATAAGAAGATCATTTGTAACCTTCACTAAAGCTGTTTCTGTGCTGTGATGAGCTCTGAAACCTGACTGAAACTCTTCAAATAAGCCTCTGCAGATGATCTGTTAGCTGTTTGACAACTACTCTTTCAAGGATGTTTGATATAAAGGAAAGTTGGAGATTGGCCTATAATTAGCTGAGACTGCTGGGTCTAGAGATGCTTTTTGAGTAAAGGTTTAACTACAGCCAGCTTGAAGGCCTGTGGTACATACACCATTAATAAAGGTAGATTTGGTTTAAGATCATATTTAAGCATTAATTAATAGGACTCCACACATACCCTGTGTTGTTTGGTCTCCACCTTTCCTGCTGTAGGAGTCACTGAAATACGTCAGAGCTACCTAAAAAGTTCTGAAGCCAGAAACTATCAGAGTGTCAAGTTTGAGATCAGTATATAATACTAACGTCGTTGTATTTGCTCTAGGTCTTAAGCAATGCTCTAGGCTCATCCACTATATTGCCTCATTCGCTAGAGGACCTCAAAGTATCCGTGCTGACTGAACGGATGGTTTCATTTGCCTCGTCTTAGTTTGCTGTGACTCCAAAGCCCTGTTTTTTCCTTTGTACCTCAGTCTTGCTGGTGTGAATTCGTTTTGCCCTGTGTATCCACTGCTGGCTGACTTCTGGCATGGTGAGTTGTATGTCATCCAGATTTGGGCTAGGCCTGGCATAGATGGCACTGTTTATGTGATGGCATGTCATATCTGGCCCGATTGTGGTTTGGTTTACGTGGCCCAGGCTCATAGAAAACAGGTCTGGCCTGGATCTGGCATCAAGCAGGCACTTCGGACTGACTGGTGTCATGGCAGAGTGTATGTCAACCAGATGTGGGCCAGGTCTGGCAATGATGACAATGATGACTATTTTAGTTAGAAGATCCAAATGCCATGTTGCAATACTATACTGCTACGGTAGCCAACGTTTCAAAAGCAGGTTTGTGAGTGTACACTTTATCCAAAACCTAGTGACGGTTTACTCAGGTTTGCCACTGGGTGGCTGTAGCTCAGGTGGAAGAGCAGGTCACCTACTGCTCGGAAGGTTAGTGGTTCGATCCTTGGCTCCTCCAATCTGCGTGCCAAGAGTGTGAAAGTGTATGAACGCAGTAGGAATCACTCAGTTTAGAGGAAGTGTGTGAATGTGGCATGTTGTATAGAGCACTTTGAGTAACCCAGGGGAGTATACAGTAAGATTCAGGTAATTCATTGTCTGAACAGAATTTTGTCATGTTAATTTTGCACTATTATGTTCTGGCATATTCTGTTATTACATGGCTTGAGTAAGGTACACATTATGCTGACATCTGGAGCCAGAGCTGAAACTGTTGGAGTGGTTGGATTATGCATCTATGTATTTGAGAGTCTATTTGAGAGTCATGTAAATAGGAGTGGAGTCCAATAATGAATATGTTATTGTATTTTATTTTTATGGTATGTTGTAACAAAAACACAGAGTAGATTTAATGTCTCGGAGGGATATCTTTAATAATTCTCTAAAATGTATCAAAATCACAGACACACATTGATGTAAGAAAGAAAAATGATAAAATGCTCAGCAATGTTCCTTTTCACAAAAAGTACTTTACAAGTGCAAAAGTGTGTAATTGTTTTTTAGGTGTATGTGTGTGCATATATGTACTCAATTATTTAGCCAGCCTCTGCGATGAAAGGAGACAGGTTTATTCTTGCTAAACTAAAAATTGATTTTGTGACAAGAAATGTGGTGATGGTGATGTTGGGGTTGGGTTTGGGGGGAGGGGAGACATACCTATTCAGTCTTGCACACAGTCAGAGTTATTTAAATCTTCATTCTTTTAACATAGAAATGGACATAAAAGGGAGCAAGACAGAGAGAGTGATAGAGAGGGAGAGATAGAATCGCCTCAGGCTGTGTTTAGTGCAGTATGAATGGATAACAAGGTGCATTAGAGCAGAAACTTTTAACTCTCCCTCTTCTACTCTCTGTCTCTCTCTCTCTCTCTCTCTCACACACACACACACACACACACACACACACACACACACACACACACACACACACACACACACACGTCCATCTGTGACCATCGAAAATTTAAGCATATCTCTCCTGCTGTGTGGATGTCGAGACTGAAGGTACTGCAGATATGTCCAGAATATCGGGAAACTCCCTTCTGACAACAGAAAGTGCTAAAAGAAAGAATGAAGGCGTGCTCACATAAGGCAGTTTCTACCATCCGTTTTTGTTCCATGCCTTTTTAAGCCAACAATTCAGCTGGGCACAGTACATATCGAGTGTGTGTGTTATTCCTGCCCCAGCACAGACCAATGCTTCCATCAGGCACCCAGGGAACGATCTATACTCTCATATCTGAAGCTTGACACAATATATTTTATCCAATGTAGTGTTCATGGAACAAATATGAGGAATTATTGAATAATTAGGAATAATATGAACTTAAATATAACATAACATAAATACAGCTTTTACAAGGAAATGGTGATGTATTTGTAAATGTGAGCATGCCTTTATTCTCTCTCTTTGCAGTATTCTTCAGACACAGGTAATCCAAACATAACAATACAAAAGTTTTAAAACGCAAGTCTCCTTCCCACTTTGTGCTATTCAGCCAATGCACATCACTATTTAATATGAAATAATCCTAATTTCAGCACAAGTATTCAGTGTAAAAAAGATTTCTATGCTAAATAAATATTTCAGTATGAGAGAATCCTACATATCAAACTTAGAAAACAGTCTCCTTTGCTGACTGACTGATGACAGTGCATCACCCTCTTTTAGCCACATCTGCAAACCTTCCTACAGGGAAGGAAACAGCCCGTTTGTTACTGAGATCAGCATCAGACTGTAAGAGCTAATAAATATATGAAAATGATTCAATGATTTTAAAGGATGCAGTAAATGATGTTCAGATCAGGGCTGATCTTTTACACAGCTGCATAATCAAACAAAGCCAACAAATTGAGCATGTAGTTTCTTCAGAGATTCCTTTGGCAGCAATACCTAGTGACGGTTTACTCGTCTTTTCTAGTGGGTGGCTGTAGCTCAGGAGGAAGAGCAGGTCACCTACTGATCAGAAGGTTAGTGGTTCGATCCCTGGTTCTTCCAGTCTGCAAGAGTGAGAATGTGTGTGGCTGTAGTTAGGAAGCACTCAGTTTAGAGGAATTGGGTGAATATGGTATGTTGTAAAGAGCACTTTGAGTAAACCGGGAGAGTAGCAAAGCGCTATATAAGAATCAGTCTGAACAGAGTTTCGTCATGTTGCTTTTGCACTATTAGGTTCCAGCACATGTCGTCATTACAAGGCTTGATTAAGGTACACATTAGGCTGACATCTGGGGCCAGAGTTGAAACTACTGTGGGCCAGCAGTGTGTCTGCAACTGGCCTTGTAATGGCCGATGTGTGGGCCACCACTTGTCAGTTTTGGCCGGCGGTCATAGGTTCTGTCCAATAATATGACGCGAGACTGGAGTAAAAGACATCCATGGATTGGCACTTTATTAAAGAAGGAGCATGATAACACTAACTACAACTAAACAAAATGGCTTCCTTTTATACTCTACCTTTTCAGGTGAGCATCCGGAATAGCCCAAGTATGGGGGTTAACTAATCAACATGAAACATAACCCTCCACACAAACAAACATACAATAACATTAAAGCACATCACAAACATATACATATTTCCAGCACATGCTATAAACAAACCAATAACATAAGGTTCACCCATTTCTATCTAAATTAAAACCCTCTTTAACCATACTCCTTAACCTGGCACACTGGTCTGCTCCAAGAGCTCTTAAACAGGTGATTGAGCCGCTTTCACTCTTTTGCTCCACATCCTGCAAGAGGCAACCAGGACAGATGAGTACCTTTACAAGTTCTCATTTCACATATGCCTCCAAGGGGCCGTCATTTTTTGCGGTATGTGGGCCATGTGTAAGCACATTGTGTGGGCCAGATCCGGGCCATACCAATTTTGCTATGTGGGCACATGAAAAGCAACACAAGCAGGGCAAATTCTGGCTTCTTTTTCACCTGTGGTCATCTGACCGATTACTGTGTAAAATGGGTAGTGGACTGATAAACGTCTGGCAGAATGACATTTAAAACTTTAGAAACAGAGTCGCAGATGCAGCTGTTTTTAATACTTCCCATTAGATGAATTGACAGTATGTGAGGTAATATACAGAAAGCATCACATGGTCAGAGAACCTCAGCGACTGCTGCCTTTACAAAAAACAAAGCTTATTGGGTTATCAGGAACTGCAGCTGACGTAGTGTATGCGTGTAATGGCTCAGGACATGACAGTGCTACTCCTGTACGCACTAAAATTCTACAAGCACTATTAAATGGACAACACTGGAATCTGTACAGACAATATTGAGCGCCACTGAATATAGTTTACAGATTAAGGTTCAAGGTTCTTTTTTTGTCACATGCATAGTTATACAAGTATAACACACAGTGAAATGTAGCCTGACACGCTCCTCGACATGTCAAGAGGAAGAACATTATTTACATATATATATATATATATATATATATATAGAGAGAGAGAGAGAGAGAGAGAGAGAGAGAGAGAGGGCACGGATGGCTTGGGGATAGAAGCTCCTCTTGAGTCTCTCTGTCCTTGCCCGGAAGATGCGGAACCTTCTACCAGATTTCAGAAGTTGGAACAGTTTGTTGCCAGGATGGGACGGGTCCTTCAGTATCTGCGCTGCTCTAGTCTGGCATCTCCTGGTGTAGGTGTCCTGAAGCGGGGGGAGAGCAATCCTGCAGCAGCGTTCTGCTGTGCGGATCACTCTCTGGAGAGCTTTTTGGTCCTTCACACAGCTGTTCCCAAACCACGATGTCATGTTCTGTGTGAGGATGCTCTCCACAGCGCCTGTATAGAAAATCCTGAGGATCTTTGGAGAGACCCTGAACTTCCTCAGTTGTCGTAGGTGATACAGGCGCTGCCTAGCCTTTTTGGTCTGGACCTGAATGTGGGCAGCCCATGTCAGGTCTGAGGAGATGTGGACACCAAGATACTTGAAGGACTGCACCCTCTCCACTGGAGCTCCATTGATGATGATGGGCTTGTAGTCTCTGTGCTGACCCCTTCTGAAGTCCACCACCAGCTCCTTGGTCTTGCTGACGTTCAGCTGGAGGTGGTTGTCCTGGCACCACGATGCCAGATTCTTCACTTCATCATGTAGGCCGCCTCATCGTTGTTGGAGATGGCACCCAACACCACTGTGTCGTCAGCAAACTTCACAATGGTGTTGGAGCCATGGGTGGCCACACAGTCTGAAGTGTAGAGGGAGTAGAGCAGTGGCGAGAGGACACATCCCTGAGGTGCTCCTGTGTTGATGGTGATGCTGTTGGAGAAGCACCTGCCCACCCTCACCACCTGAGTTCTGCCAGTGAGGAAGTCCAACACCCATGCACACAGACGGCTGTTAAGTCCCAGATCCCTCAGCTTTGTGAACAGTCTGCAGGGCACTATTGTGTTAAACGCTGAACTGTAATCAACAAACAGCATTCGCACATAGTTACCCTGTTTCTTGATTAAATATAATACTCTGATCTCAAGACTTTTCATTATGGAACTAGTAGACTCTTGATTGTTTTAGTAAAGGTGACTGTTTCCATACATCAGCTACACTTACACAATATTGGTGCAAATCTATCCAAAACAAGTGTGACTCTTCTGTGTAAAGATTTTATGGTGATTTCATGACAAAATGTGCACAAAATGCAAGGAGGATGGATGGAGCAGCAGCAGCACTGGTGTGATATGGAGGACTGAATTCAGGTTCTGAGGGCAGGAAAAGGAGAATGAGAAGAGAAATGGAGATCTGTGAGGAAAACAGCTTGAGTGAAAGCTGCAAAAAGAAAACTAGAGCCTTGATTTTAACAGCATTTACTTCCCAACGTTGTGGATATTTTGTAAATGAATAAAAGCTGTGATTGAACAATCTGCATACCCTTATCTAAATGTAAAAATGTGTACTGTAATATATATGTGCCTGCGTGACTGAAATCTCTGTGACCTCAACCACACTTTGCTATGACATAGCAATACTGATATAAATACTGAATAAAGAATACTTCAGAATTCAGATATCACTGTAAAGGCTGTGATGTCAGGACTTCACAGCTGTGCAGTGGAACCAGGACATTAGTACGGCCAAAGACCTACAAGAATCTTTTCTCACAACAACAATTGGAAGATGTGAACCTGTAATATAAATGGGGAACCTCTGCACATCACCACTTTAATACATAGAGCTTTATGTAAACTCATGTCCTACAAACAGGTAACAAAAACAGGAAAACCAGTTTCGGTATTGGTGATGGGGTACAAGCTCAAATGATGTGATTTATACACCTCACAGATCTCAGCCCAACTGAACATATATGGGAGACTTCATACTGTTAAAGAAACAGCATCAGCTGTCCTGACAATTAGTTTAAGCAAACAGTCCCAAATTTGTGTTGGGCTGGCCGCTGTGCTCTGCCTGTACTGTCCTCTTTTTAAAAAACCCCCAAAAAACCCCCATAATCTTCATGTGTCATCATGCATTTCTGTTGGTTGTGTGAATGTATGTTGTTCTGCGCTGTGGTCCTCGTGCCATTCTTTACTTGAACACCAGTAAATTGAAATTGAGTAGACAATCCATAGAAAAGAGCACATGCTGCTTCCCCTATGGAGGGGTTTAAGAATAGCGTTCATCACTTCATGAAGAGAAATTATTTTTCAGTTCTAAGACTGGAGAATCTGTAACAAGCAGCAACAAAGCTGTTCTGATAGAGGCCCAGCTCAGTCATTAATATGCTAGCTTGCTGGGTTGATACAAGGCATTTGCTGCTACTGCTTGTTGCTAATAACTCACCCTGTATCACATGTTTTGGATTGTACATGTTTTCTTTCAATATAAGGATGACTAATGTTGCTTTGGGGTTAGCCCTGTAAGTTCTGAGTAATCGGATTGTTACTTCGTATCGTACCTTAACCAAAAGAAGCAACAATAAGAAATACATTATATAACATTTGCATGTTTTCACATAAAAAGTGTTACTTCACACCATGAAACCTCACTAGGTTAATCTTTAAAAGTTCATGTATATGGGCCTTGACTCGGTGTAATGTCTAAAGAGTAACTGTAAGAACTGAAGTGATATATCAATAGAAGAGCTATTTGACGATACATCTGGCTTTAAGATGGTAAACACTGGATTGTGAACAGGCACAGACAGTAAATACACAATACAGAAGTAATTACAGACAAGCCCAAAAATCAATGACTGTCTTTCATGACATAGATCATTTCAGACAGCTTGAGAAGGAGACTTCCAATTAACTAATTAGCCATTCACACCCCTCAAGATGTCATTACTTCATGCCTTTGTAGCATGTGTGTTTGTGTATGTGCACATGTTAAGTAACCCAGAAGATCTGTTAAAACATAAGCAGGTCAGTGGTGCAAGCAGCAGAGGCAGCCAATCTTAAAACCAACCACACAAGGAGACACAAATCCCAAACGAGCCAATGAATAAATCAGAAGGCTTAGTCACTTGGTGGCATATACGATACAGAATATAAGGGCACTAATGGGTACAGTCCAAGCACAAAGACAACACTTTGCATTCACTTGTTAACCACAATGTGGGAACAAATGGAAATGGAGGGAAAATAGAGGGTGAGGAAGAGTGAGAAATGGGTGAGGCAACTCTTTGCATGACTTCTTCATTAACCACAAGACTAAAGGGACTTTGCCCTGCCTCACATAGGACACCTGTCACACTAGACTTTACAGATATGCACCCGGCATTTTGCCCATTAAGGCTGAGGGGGAACCAATGTGGCTGTGAGAAAATGTAGGGAATACTGAAAAAGCTTCAGTATTCATCGATTGCCAGATGGCTATTTGCTGTTAGCGGTTTCTCCAAACTTCAGAGGAGCTTAAAGTCAGCAGGGAAGTGTAGCGAAATGAAGATGGTGACTGAAAATAGAGATAGACGATGGCGTTAAAAAAAGATAAAGAAAAGCTGTCAGAAGGCTGTAGGTAGCTATAGGACTCATGGGTTAGAGAGAAAACCCAAACACAGACATATGGAGTGAGAATGGGTTTAACTTCAAGCGAGCTGTTCTTTGAAGGAAGACTGGTAATCTATAAATCTGATAACCTGAGCCCGTTCTGTTGCCCACCTGTGTTGTCCTAAAGGTCTCCTGACAGATCGGATACTTGGTCAAGACAGCAGCAGACCAAACCCAATCCTGGAGGTGGACCACCTACTCGACTCTATGTTCCTACAGCAATAAGGCCCCAGGTAATCCTCTGGGCTCACACTGTAAGGTTCAACTGCCAACTAAGGCAGTAATGGACAGTCTTATTTCTCCAGAGGTTGTTTTGGTGTCTGTCTTTGGTTCCAGGTGTAATATGTCTCCACCTGCCCTGTCTGTGCCCAAAGCAAATTTTCAAGTTTCCCATTGGGCCTCGGTCAACAAGGTTAGTCTCTTTGCTAAGTTCCATGCACAGACCAACGGCCAGACCAAGACAGCCAACCAGGCTCTGTGTGGTCCAATCAAACCAGCCTATGTGGAGTACCCAGCTGGCTTAGCTAGAGTAGGTACACAACTCCAGATGTTTTCTGTTTGCATTCCCAGGACAGCAAGTGTTGTGCTCCCTCCATCCAGCATCATCTCCATTGCTGCTGTTGCCTTTGGAGAGACACCAAAACAGCATTTCTAAGGATGCAGGAACAAAACAAGCACCAAGCCGATTGCCATCAAATCTCAGGCCCCAACTACTCTCCAGGTCAGAAAGTCTGGTTGTCTGACAAAAATATTCTGACTAAAAGAGCTGAATCAATAAAACTATCTCTAAACTAGGGTTGGGAAATGACTAGTTCAGTTCTTTGATATTGTTAGTCTGCTGCCTATCAATCCCCCTTATCAGTTCTACTTACACTACAATCAGCTTTTCATTCCTTGTGCCGGAGGAGGAAAATAGTGGCGCAGTCTACAACGTACAGTGTGGATATGAACATTTTATTTATACGTAAAATAAAAAGACAAGTTGAAACTGCATCCAGGACAGAAACAACTGCATTTTGCTGCTAATGCAAAAATGCAATTAATTTACACAAATGAAATAGATGGCAGTGACACTCAAGGTGGGGCCAATGAGAAAATAATGACAATAAATAAAAGAAGTGATAAGGAATCAAACTGATAGGTGATATCAATGAAATCAGATTTGCTAAATTCTTATCAGATCCCATCCCTGGTCAGGGTGTCCTGGTCCTACTGGTCTGTCTCGCCCTTTTCCTCTTCTCTGTCCAGTTTTGACTCTCCCTTTGACTCTCTTCCCTTCTTTGTCTCTGTGTTTGTGCGACCTGATATCAGGCAAAATGTGTAATAGACACGCCAGCCCACTGTGATACTTGGGTTGGTTTGTGGCTGTGTCTTGAGCCTTGTGTGTTCCAGAGTTTTACCTTGGTCTCCACCAGAAATGTTTGTTGAAGGCTGCAGTTGTTAGATTTCTGCTGGCTGAGTTAGGATGGAGGTTTTTCCTCACCAGACACTACATCGTTACTCCACATGTGTTAAGTTGCTCGGCTTGTCATCTTTGTGAGTACTGGAAAGAAGTAATTATTTTGGAGTTACCTTGTAGGCTGTGCCCAATGTATCCACTGCTGAGGAAAAGTTTTGCTTCAAAAAGTGAAACAGAAGCTGAGATTCAGCAGAGTTTGAACCATGAAATGGAAATTATGTCGGGTCTGTTGTAAGCAAAACAGGACTCAGTTACAGGACTTCCTTAAAAATAACATTGACTTTATTTATAAGTGATACATATAATTTGTAAACAAAATCATGTTTACAAGACACTCAGTACTCTATCCCAAACCACAGGTTTCCTGAACAAAGAGAACAAAGGTAAGGTTTCTTTAGAGTCGTAGGATAGAATCACTTCATGCATGATTCAGGGTTTCAATGGTTGTCATTCAACAATCTAGCGTAGACTCAAGCTCAGCCACTGCCTCCAGTAGTGGCTCTTGTCAAGGTCATCACAGCCAAAAGACGGGGACCCTCCATAAAGTCCCAACACGGCACAAAAACAAGAACACCAGAACCCATATGCACGTGCGCGCACACACACACACACACACACACACACACACACACACACACACACACACAC
>NW_005187853.1:13895-15326 GCF_000239375.1 Pundamilia nyererei
ACAGGGTAAACACCGATTAGAGGAGAACAGAACCAAAATCGCGAAGAGAAAACACAAAACGCTGGGTCAAAAGGACCCAGGATCATGACAGTAGCAAGAGAAAGTCATGACATGGCAGGTTAGCACGGGACAAATCACACAGCTGCCTTCATCCTGGATCTTTATTCATAATGGATCGTGCTAATTATTCCATAATTATTCCATAAACAACTTGAACTTTTACATCTGGGTTCTGCGCATGTGTCCAGGTTGACCACATTTTTATAGATGAATTTAGGATTTTTAGAAATTAACATTTGTACAGTATTTGGTACTGGGTCTGTACTTATATTGTGCCTTTTGATTTGGCCACAAAGATGGTTCTGATTCAACTTTTCTGGGACTATAATTGAAAAGGCTTTATAGATGTATGGTACAAGTTGTTATATCTTTGTAGGTGGTCTCCTCACTACAGGAGCTCACTCTGCAGGTGGGGGGAGAGATATAGGAGAGGTGGAGAATGAACTCCACCTGGGTGTCTATTGTCTTGTGTAGTTTGGGAGAGGATTGGATGATGGGGTGGGTGCAGTTTTCTCTGGGGTGGAGTCAGGTGGGCTGCCCCGGACTCTGTGGGGCTGGGCGGTGCTGCTGCTGCAGGCTCCGGTCTGGATGGGCTTGGGCCCCCTTGCCCTGGTGGGTTCCACAGTGTGCGGGTGCCTACTGGGGTCAGCGGGGGAGCTGGCCCCAGGGAGGGGCCGCTTGCACCTCCCTTTCTTCCCTCCCCATCCTCAGCTGCCTCCCTATTCCCGCTCTACCACACCCACCCACACACGCAGGGCTTGGGGTGCAGGTATGTCACCAGGGTGCAGGGGAGGCACTCCCCCTCTGTCCCCTTCTGGCCGCCTGTGCCTCAATTTTATTCTGCAACCTAGAAATCCACATTACTCACACTCTCACATAACACATACATATAGGGGCTTGGGGGTGGGCACGTCATACAGCGTCCAGAGGATGTTCTGTGTATTCAAACCCACCTCTGGCGCTGGTGCCCTACCCTCAATTTTAAATGCATTTCGGTTCTGTTAGCCGTCAGGGCTGGGGGGCCCGGAGGAGGTGCTGGCCGTCAGACTGGGGGCTGGGATGCGGGGCCTCCCTGCTACTGCAGATAAGGAGGTGGTCCGCTTGCCTCCACCCCAGAGAGAAGGGTTACATCTCCTGGGTCTAGGTGCGGCTTGCCCCTCTGAGGGCGGGGGTACCTGGACCTGGGATATAGAGTATGTTTGGGGAGTGCGACTGTCTGTGCAGTGTCTATTTGTGTCTGTCTACACGTCGGGTGAGTGCCGAGTATTTGGTTGTGCATATGGGGTGGGAATGCACGTTTGTGTCCGCGTGTGCCTGTTCGTCTGTGTCTATATGTCAGGTTGGGTCTTAGACTCCACCTCTCTGGGTACA
>NW_005187853.1:44523-45684 GCF_000239375.1 Pundamilia nyererei
GTTTTTTGGGTTCATTGAGAACATGGTTGTTGTTCAATAATAAAATTATTCCTCAAAAATACAACTTGCCTAATAATTCTGCACTCCCTGTATGCCTCAATACAGTCCTGTCTTGGAGGTCTACATACTTGACATAATAATAATAATAATAATAATAATAATCCGAATGTTGATGAAATTATTACTGATAATATAGGAAAATTACTCACCTCACTAGCATCAAAAGTAATTTGGAGAATTGGGGGAAGCTACTCTTGATATTATGGGGTAAAGTAAATACAATAAAGATGGTATTAGCTTCTCAGATCAATTATTTCACTGGAACAATGCCCATCTGTATTCTGCCACAGAACTTTTTATTTTATTTATTTGAACAACTCTCCTGTCTAATACACATACAGTTTCTTCAGAAAAATACAGTACTAAGAGAGTCACAAACTTAAGGAGAAAGAAAAAACAAGGCAGAGGAATCAGAAAGAAAAAGTAACAAACAATGTCTATATTAGGGGGTGCAACGATACTCGTATCGATATTGAACCGTTCGATACAGTGCTTTCGGTTCGGTACGCATATGTATCGAACAATACAAAATTTTATATATTTTATTTTATTTTATCAACTTTTCTTCTGTCGATGCTGTCTGTGTTGAGAGCTCAGTGGATCTGAATTTGACTTATCCGCCTAGGCTGCACTGTCGAGCGCAGACCCACTGAGCGCAGCGCAAGCTAGCGAGACAGAAGTTAAGCTCTCATTGCAACATGGCAAATTGAACCTCCCCCATCCTCATTCAGATCTGGCCTTTGGAACTATTTTGGTCTTCATGTGAAATATGACCGTGAAGGTAAGCGCGTCATGGACAAAAGTAAAACAGTATGTCGGATGTGCTACGCAATGCTCAATGACATTGGTGGGAACTACTGCGTTAGCGCAGTTTGCTCGTTAATGTGTTGACGCACGGGGCGATCTGCGGTAGCGCAGTTAACAGAGATTTGCCATGTTGTGGCGTTAACGTCATTTCAGATTAATGCTGACAGCACTAGTGGGAACACGACGAATATGACTGCACATTTACTCCAACATCATCCTAGTGCAAAGACAAGGGAAGCAGACAAAAACAACAAGCATGCATGCTACAAACTTTACCCGAGTCATTTAGACAGC
>NW_005187853.1:47069-54435 GCF_000239375.1 Pundamilia nyererei
TGGAGGGAGGGAAGCTCACCTCCAATTATCCGTTCAGAGCACCGCACTACTCTCTGGAGAGCTTTGCAGTTGTAAGCGGTGCTGTTGCCGTTGCCGAATTCCTTATTACTTTCAGGGGGGCATACACATTCATCAATGTGACCAGTGTTTGATTAATCACACCCTTCACTATAACATATCTACCTTCCTGATCCTTTATTTCTTTGTGAGATTGAAACTTAAGGGAGTTAGTTATGAGAATTGCAATCCCTCTTTTCCTAGAGTGTGTGTGAGAGCTGTAAAAGGTGTTTTTGAACCCAAATTTCCTCAATGTTGTATTTTTGATAAATGAGTTTCTTGTAGGAAAATTATCTGTGTCTCCTTTTTCAGTTTAGTCATAATCTTGGCTCTTTTAACTGGGTTACAAATTCCATTAACATTTAAGGACATACACTTTATTTCTTCATGTGTACTGAGCATTATCCTTTTGTGATTTACTGGCTGTCTTTTGAGACCCCACAGGCACCCCATTGAACCCTTGTTTAAACAAAACATTTTCATTAACAAATTACAACTTAGTTTAACTATGTACAGATAAGAGGACTTCAAAAAAGAGGTACCAGCCACCTCCCCCACCTGTTGTTTTTTGGGGGGTTTGTCTCTCATATTGAAAGGGCCCCCCTCCAGTAATGAGATATGACTCACGAAAGATTGTCACACTCATACTCATTATTGTGTACTGTCCATCCCTAGCCAACTTTGTGTTTCCATGTAATCCTACCAGACACACCGTGAATCCATCTTGTTGTCATACGTCGCCATATACGCCTCTCATGCATGGTTATCGTTATGCTAAAATTCTTGAAGTCTCTTTCAAGCTCGCCTGCGAGCCACCCCAGCAAACGTGGGCCGGACCGGTGTCCATGTCGCTGTACCGGTTGACAGACGTCCCTCGGTGCTCTCTCTCTCCCGGCTGTTTATCCCTTTTTCCACGTTGTATCCTCTCGCTTGCAGGTCGTTAGCAGCCTCCTCTGCGTTGCCATAAGTTTTCACTCCATTTGGCCAGTGGACTCGCATCTTGCTGAGAGGAGTCTGGAAACGGATGCCTTCTTTCTTTAATATCTTTTTGATAATCACTTATGCTTTACGTTCTTGCACCATTCTCGCCGAGTAGTCGTGGTCAAAATAAACCCTGCTTCGGTCCAGAGTGACTATTTTCTTTTCCCATGCCTTTTTAAGTTCCATCTCTTTGGTTGTGAATTGTTGGAAATTGACAATGACTGACCTTGGGGGGAGACCTGCTGCCGGTTTTGGGGTTAACGCTCGGTGTGCGCGTTGAATCTGGAGGTTGATGTTAATATTAAGCTCCTCCCTGAGCCAGACTTCCAGAAACTGGGCCAGCGATTCTGCCTTAGATTCGGCTCCCTCTTGTACCCCGTAGATCCGCAGATTGTTACGTCTGGATCGCAGTTCCAAGTCATCCAATTTGGTCATCATCGATTTTTGTTCTGTCATTAGTTCTGTCAGGGTTTGATTGACCTTGTGGTTCCACGTCTTCCGTGCGGGTCAGCGCAGCTTCTAATTTCCCTTCTTGTTCTTTAAGTTCTGTAGTCATGTTCTTAAACTGTTGGTCAATGTCTTCTTTGAATTTAGACAGTTCGTGTCTCATTTGGCCAGTAATTTCTTCTTTGAATGTCATGAAGTCTGATTTCAATTCGTTTTGGAGGGATTGAATTTGTTTGCTAATACAATCCAGTCCGTTTTGAAACGCGGCCATATTAGCTTCGGGTGCTAGCTTGTCCTCGGTGTTTTATGTCTTCACCTTGGGTGTCCGTAGTTTTTTTATTCTTTGCTTTTGTTGTCCCTCCGCTCATCTTCTGAAGTTGTTTTGTCTCACGCTTTAATTCGTGTTTTAGCGGAGTTTATCTACTTGGCTTGCGGGAGCTCTGTACTTATGCGTCCATACTGCTCTACCGTCACACCGGAAGCCCACAAATATCTTTTAAGATACAATAACATGATAAAACACTTCCTTTGGGATGGTGGTAGACCATCCCAGTATTGGTAGGTGGCAATCAAAAAAAGAGGGGGTCTATCTTTACCCAACATAAAACACTACAGCATATCATTTGAAATGTCTAAGCTGTGTAAACACTGGGAGGCTACGAATTCGGACTTGAGCTGTTAGCTCAAAAACCAGAAGAGGTTCACAAGAGAAGTAGTCTTTCCCCTTACTTTCAAAAATACTCACCCCTGTGGCACAACCCAAAAATTTAAATAGGTAAACAATGTCACAAAAAGGGCATAAGGACAATAAGTGATTTATATGAAGAGATATCTTATAATGATTTTACAGAAAAGTGTAATTTGGAAGGACGCGGCCATATCTGGTGATATTTACAAACTAGAGATTGTTTGAAAGATAAAATAAAGTTTTCTCAGGTGAAAAACATTATAGAGAATTCTCTACTACTTCCACCTTTACTTACGAACGTCAAAATGGTACAATTTATGAAAATAGATTAGAAACAGTGCATGTAAAAGTCTTAAAAGTATTTGGGAAAGAGATCTTGGTTGTACTTTTGATGAGAGAACATGAGATTCAATTATTTCTGAAAATGGGTTCTACATCAGGGAAGCCAGAGGTACATTTATCTGATAAAAAATTCTCAACAGGTGCTATTACACACCAACACGACTTCATAAAATGGACATTGGTAAGGATGACTGAGCCAGAACATAAAGGGTACTCTATTGCATGCTTTGTGGGAATGTCCACTGGTCTTCCCAATATAGGAAGGTGTTTTAAAATAGATGGGGGGCTGGGTGAAATGTAAAGGACCTAAATCAACAAGATTGTACCTACTGGGGGACAAGGGGGAGGTGCCACAGCTAGATAAAGCAGGTTTCAGGGTGGTAAACACTGACCTGTGTTCATCTTATTTTAACACTATGGAAGAATTTCGGACTCCAAACCTGAAAATGTGGCATGTGAGAAGCTGGGAATGTTGAGAAGCAAAACACAGACTAACAGAGCAATGGGACAGCTTTTGTTTGTATGTGTCTACAGTAGGTCTGTGAAGGTTCTCAGTCATCCAGGTCATCGTAGTCTAAGGAGCTTGCAAAGAAAAGCGTCTGGACTTCTTCTCTAATCCTCTAATCACAATGAGCTCACCCGAAACTCTGGCTGATTGGGACCCCACCCAGTTTCACACCTCGGCTCAGGCGATTAGAGGATCATCAGTGGGGTCCTTTTGTCCCTCTGTGGGGGGATACTCCCACTAGGTTTATATCTGGGACTCTCCACCATTTGACCCTAGAACTGAAGAAGCTTCTCGGATGAGAGGTGAAACGTCTTCAAGTAACTTAAAAAAGTCCAGACGCTTTACTTTGTAAGCTCCTTTGACTATGTGTCTACAGCATCACCAAGTGTCTTGCATGTGCAACGGTTTATTTATAATCACTTTTTTTAAAGGCTCACTGAGTTTTGTTTTGTGTTGACATGTCTGTTTCTTTAAATGTTAAAAAATAATAAAAACTTTAACTTGAAAAAAAAAACAACTAAAACAGTCAGACAGCGGAGGGACGGAAACTAAGGAACAAGGCACAGTAGATACCTACTTACCAAAATAAAACAGGAAAAGCAGAAACAACTAAAACAAGGAATCGAAGACCTATGAATAACTGTAAATAGTGTATCATGATATTTGAGGAAGAGACGGAAAACACTGAGAGAACAAATATAAACAGTACTACTTCATGACCACAAACCACCATCAAAATGTGAGAAATAGCTTAGAATCCAAAACCATGTAAAAAGTATATCATAAACCCCAAATCCCACAACAAAACCCACAAACTATTAAAATATGATTTTTAAATCCAAATTATTTATTGTGATGGACAGGAGGTCATTGAAGAATTATCCATCATGGATAATCTTAAACAACACCAGTGGATAGGAACAGACTGATTTAGCCCAGCTATTTCACAGACACAGCTATGGAAAGTTTACATACATGACTACAATGTAACATCTCTGTCTAGCAGAGAATCACCTGTTTTTTTAGTTTAACATTTTGTATATTTTATATATATTATATAGTTCTTTTTATCACTTTTATTTTAGTAAAAGCATCATTAGTATTTGTATTAGTATCATAATTAATGTAACAAAAGCATTTCCAAAACCTAGTCTAAAAAGAAATTAAATCTTAAAATCTCATCACACACTAAAACACAACAGAAACCAAAAAGGCTAAATGTACAAATGCACTACAGAAAGTGTTATTTCTTAGCCCTAAAGCTCCTGTCAGCCAACGAGCAGTTAGCCACTAAGTCAAAGTGTCTCCTGTCTGAGCACTGACTTGGGAAACAGAACTGCAGAGGTCCTGTTCTGTCTCCTGGGACAGCTCAATGGAAGACCACTGACCGGTTGACCTCTAACCCTTCTCAGACACAACATGACCTACAGCTGCAACTTCCTAGATCACATTGATGTCACGCAGATTAAATACATTTTTATGACTGCAGGATTAAGACAAAATATCATAAATAATATTATTTATGTTTAAGATTATATTTTATAATATTAATATAAAACTATGAACATTTGCATTCAAATCCATTTTTGCTCATGTATAACCAGAGACATCATAAAGAAGAGAAAGATGCACAAGACTTGTGAACTGAAATTGAATATATTGAGTTTTGTCTTCTATTATTCGTGTGTCCCACTGATGTCAGTTACCTTTCAAAATATTAAAATATTTCAAAATAGTCCAAACGCTATAACTACCCAGAGGTGTTTCAAGATGCCTATGGGGTGGTAAGAACTGCTAATAGACAGACTTAACAGAGCTGCTAGCTTGTCTGTAGATTTCATTTTATCTAAGAAGAATTAATGCACAAATTTACAGCATAATAGCATAAATAGTTCAAAAACTGTTTCAAAACAGTCTCTTCCAAATGTTCTTCTTTGATTCTTATTGGCCACACACTGCTCTTTACAGCTGATTTATGGTTTTAATAATAGATAAAAAGCAGAAACATTACTATACTTTTTAAAAAATACAGTGTTGCAGGTCCTTATGTCACCATTATACAACAGATAGCTTGGTGACTAGCTAATGTAAAAAAAAAAAAAAAAAAAAAGATGCATATCAACCTAAAACAAAACATCAGAAAAAGCTGCAAAAATGCACCAGCTCTAACACAGCAAAGAGCAGTGTTCCCTCCACTGCTGTTGCTGTTTGTCACTCATAGATACGCTTGCAGGTCCTAATGGATCCTACACCAGAATGAGCTAGTACACTTTAACAGTATCTTGTGCATACCCCAATTTCTTGATGTGGAAAGGCAACTTCTGTTTTTCTTGTCTATTTGCCAAATTGCTTCCTTTAAGTGATGATTCTTTGCTCTCCCATCTGAGAAAAACAATGGCTCACAGTGGTAAAAGCAATCATGTTGCTATTGTATATTTCTGCCTTATAACCATATGACTACCATGTCTTCAGGTGCTAAAAAAGGGTAAATACTAATACAAAGCAAATAAATTACTGACACACTGATGTTTGAATTTATTTTTGCTTCCTTCAAACTTATCTGGCATAAATCCAGAAATTAATGAAAGAAATAAAGCAAAATACAAGTTATTGTTTGATTTTCATTGGATTACCCATCAGTCTAGTCTCACAAACAGCTGTCTTAACTACACCCCATTTATCTTATTTCCTCCACCTCTTTTACCAGTCTTCGTTCCTCCTCTTCATTTCTTCCTGCCTGCCGATACACCCCACAGAGCTCCCACGACATCGACCCCATCATGTCTAGACCTTGCTCACATCTGTGTCGACATGTTGCTGTGTATGTGTTCCTGCAGCTGCTAAAATATAACAGTAAAAGTGGCCTTTGATTTAACAACAAACAGAATTTACCAGAATAATGTGGGCTTAAACTTAGACCACAGAATCTGTCTAGTGTGCAGCCTTTGTTCTCTTGCTTCGATTTAATAAATCAATTACATTCTGTGGCATGAAATTAGACCATTATCTTATCTTTATTTATGTCCTTTGAGAAACAGTGAAAAAACTAGTGGGCTTTGTAAATCATATGCACTATGAAAATGGATGTAGCTTCTAGATGATGGACAGAGAGGCCGATGGCGCGATTTGGCAGCCTTGCTTCTGTCAGTCTGCCCCAGGGCAGCTGTGGCTACAACTGTAGCTGCCTCCACCAGTGTGTGAATGAATAGTGGAATTGTAAAGCACTTTGGGTGCCTAGAAAAGCGCTATATAAATGCAATCATTATTATTATTATTATAGGTTTAAAAAGTGAAGCAAATAGCAAAGTGCCTTAAAGCTACACTTGTTTTAAAGGCCAAGAGGGAGTAATTTGTGTGGTTGCAAAAATACCTAAGAGCCTATAGTAGTCTATGGGAAAATGATACTTGGATTTGACCTCAGGAAACACTTTGTCGGTTTTGGTGCTCAGTACTTCCAGGCTTGTGGATTGGGTGCTGAGTACCCACAATGGTTGTGGAAAGTCAAAAGTTTATCTATAATCACCAGGTGAAATATATACAAAGTGCGGGGGGATCCATGGGAAAGAGGGGTCCGTGCACATAGTCACGATCACACACTCAACGCTCCTCTTCAGACACTCACACCACACTAGCAAAACATGCTCTCGCTCAGATGCTTCATCCTATGGTCTCGGAGGTGTTCTTTTGCAGCTGTGGGAAGAAGGATGGCGACCAGTGGCGAAAGCGTCGAGGTCCCTTTCTCCTACTGAACAACGATATGCACAAGTGGAAAAAGAGGCACTGGAGTCTACATGGGCGTGTGAGCGATTTCGTGATTTTCTTATTGGTAAATATTTTTGTCTCAAAACGGACCACAAACCTCTCGTTTCCTTACTGGGAGGACAAGCTCTGGATCTCTTGCCACCCAGTACATTGTGCAGTACGCCCCAGGGAAAATTGCACCGGACAGCAGATACTTTGTCCTGCTCGGCTCTGAAAAAAACGATGTACATGTCAGATAAAGAGTTAATGGAAAGCACAGACATATATGTGGACAGTATTGTAGCAAACATGCCTGTCAGTTCATCATATATGCAAACACTGAAGGAACAACTGAAAAGGGACAGTGTGTGTGCTGGTGTCATGGACATGTGCAGAACATGCAAAACAAGAGCCTTTACTGAGAAATTACTGTCAATTCTTGGTTGCTGATCCAAGATGGCGCCGAGTATGGCAGCCTTGTCGCGAGCTCCCCCAAGCAACAGCTTTTTTCTGTGTTTAATTTTACTTTTCCTTCATTTTTTCGCGAGTAGCACATGTCTCCTTGTGTACGACCGACAAACCTTACTGGACATAAAAGACTT
>NW_005187853.1:75354-76645 GCF_000239375.1 Pundamilia nyererei
AGAAGAATATATGTATGTGAGAGTGAAAGTATATGTGAGTGAAAGAAGAATATATGTATGTGAGAGTGAAAGTATATGTGAGTGAAAGAAGAATAATTGTATGTGAGAGTGAAAGTATGAATTTTGGCTTGTACGGCCCCTCATACGTGGGACCTAAATCTCAGCTTTACAGTGGAGGAATGGCATCCTCAGGAATATATATATATATATAATGCAGTTTGTTTGCCAGATGTTTTTGTATGGCTTTGGAAAAAAAAAACAAAAAAAACCAAAAGGTCGTCCAGTCGAAAGTTCTGTCCTAAGATAAGAAATATTCTGTTTTTGTTTAAAAGGGGAAATGTGGTGTATTCATAATTGTCCCTGGTATATTTGTTGTATGGGCTGTACGTGTTTATTGTTCGATTGTGTACTGGCAATGCATGCCGGGAGGCGGTAATAAAGTGAGTAAAGAGGTGGTCTTACGGCACACAGTTGTCCTGCGTACCTATTCCGATTCAGAGTAAAAATCACACAGTCCTGTTTGATGGGTGGCAAAGACACTGGATTGACTGAGAGATGTGTGGCCTTTTTTGTTGCAGTCTGTGTTCATGGGTAAAGTGCAGGAGACCTATGTTTTTCTTCATCTGAGTGGAGCTTTGCTTGTGAAAAGATGAAGGCTGCAGTCCTTAAGGCATTTAAGTTAGTACCTGAAGCATATTGCGAAAAAGTTTGCTGTTAAAATAAAAGTGGAAGGACAGAGCTATGTTGAATTTGGACATAAGAAAGAGATCATTTTTGATCATTGGTGTTTGACTCAAAACTTTATACCCTTTAAGCAGTTGTGCGATTTCATTTATTTCATTTATATTGGTGGAATTGAAAAATTGTGTATCAAAGAGGATAGTAACTTACATCAGTGAGGATGAGTATATTCTTACAAAGACTTAGAAATCTGATTCTCTGAGTTTTTATCTGATTTAGTGCTCAGCTCAGATTAACATCCATGTAGATGCTAACAATGACAGCCTCAACATGGCATTTAATCTGTTATTAGACTCAATTGGCTTCTCTCAAAATGTAAAAGTACCCACCCACCACTTTAACCACACTCTAGATCAGGGGTCGGCAACCCTAGGGTAACCCAGGGTAACCCAGGGTTAACTGATGGCACGACCATAGCTGGACTGGCCATCCAGAATTTGATCGGTGGGTCGATGACGTTTCTTTCTTTGTTTGTAACGGTATAAACAATGAAAGGTGGTGGATTGGCCAAATAACTCAGTTGTTTGGTGGTGGCTATGGCGGAGCTTCC